>NW_012119598.1:9390514-9528132 GCF_000951035.1 Colobus angolensis palliatus | reverse complement strand
ATACCTGATGTAAATGACAAGTTGATGGGTGCTGATGAGTTGATGGGTGCAGCACACCAACATGGCACAAGTATACATATGTAACAAACCTGCACATTGTGCACATGTACCCTAGAACTTAAAGTATAATAATAAAAAGATAAAAATAAATAAAAATGAAAAAAGAATGTATATGGAAAAAAATAATAATAAGCCCTCCGAATAAACCCTCCACGTTAACCCCATTCTCCCACAGCATCCTTTATTGGGTGTATTCCTTTTCCTGCACCACTTCGCTGACTCCAGAAGTTTTCAACTCAACTCTCTGCATTCTGATCTTTGGTCAAGGGTCTATTTTAGGGAGAATCTAAACTAAGAAAAAACTTCTATTACCAAAAAGTGATGCATTCTCATTTATAATCCAAAAAAGCTTTAGAATTAGTAAGTTCACATTAATCCATTTGTGAAAATTAAAAATTTAGAGCTACTATATCTAATATTGAGATTCCAGTCAAGTACTTAGGCCTAATGAGGTTATCTCACAGACTACATGGTCAAATGCCCATGGTAAATGGTGCTGAGCTTGGGAGAAGCACACCAGCCAGCAAAAGCAGAGGATGAGCAAGAGCTGCGATAGTGTCACCTCCTTGCTTCCCTCGTGCGAAAGAGCAGGCATGCAGAGTGTGCTACGTCACCTCCCAGAAAGACATAAATTTCTAGAATATACAAAGCAGCTGCCATAGGAAGGAGGTACAATTCTGTGAAGTTTTGTGATGGCTTTCTCCAAAATGCATTCCCAAAGGTTGTGAAGAAAGCCGAGACAGATGGTTCCAAAGAGTATTCACTTCCTCTGAAACGTGTGTTCTAGTATTTGTCACTAAGCATTGTTTTAATGATTAGACCTGTCTCTGTTTCTATATGAGAGTAATTTGTTTCCTTCTTTTAAAAAACCCTCTTCTTTTCGCATTCCAGATAGGCCAGTAAACCATTATTTTCTAAGCCACACAGCAGACTTTTTTTTTAAGTTCTCAGAATGTATCCCTAACTTAATTTCATCAAGTTGAGAAAAAGTTTATTTTAATGAGACAATAAAAATAACTTTAAGTGATTTTCCTGTTTCCCTGGCTTGAACAAAAGCTGTTTTTAGGTGTTATCTCCATCTTTTTCTAGAACTTTAAATCAGCTAAATTAGCCATCATAAGGAAGTTATTTCATACTTGAGAATTCCCTTTAAGTAAACACAATCTAAATTGTATAAAAAATACTGAAACCTGAAAAAGTAAGGTTGTAATTGTTTTTTATTTGATCATGGAGTAGGGGTCTCAGAGAAGATGAATAAGGTAAAGTCTGCCAGCTGCCTCTCACAAAAGAAACCCCACTAATGCTGATATCAGGATTAGAGGCTGCATTTTCTGGGTTCCTTTCCTCTGCCTCCTTCTCCCTGATCAGTTTTGTATTAGACCTTTATGTTTTCATTATAACCTGGCAGCAAGAGCTCCCTTAAATAGAAAGAGTGAATGAAAGCAATTTTTTCCATTAACAATGTATTTCCCTTTGGGGTCTCTGGCACATTATTGTTCTTCTTTTTTTCAAGGAGCAAAAACCCCAAGAAAACTGTCTTCAGTTGTGAAGCATTATTATAAACCCTATCTGAAGGCCTTCGGTTTTGTTTTCTTCTTATGAAAACATCCTAAAATATGCCCATAGATAAATACAGTTTCTGACACAACCAGTCATACAAACATGAGCAAGTGTTGAACTAAAACCACACATCTTTTTAAGTGTAAATTTTCCCAAGTAATCAACAAGAAAAATTCTGGAAGAGCTGAAGTTTCAAAGTAAGGTAAAATATTACTGAAAAATGTGTTTGGACAGATTGCATTATTTCTTGGAAGCCACAAAAATATTACATGCAATAGCCCAAGTGTATTTATTTTATTGAGTTTGTGATATATAATGCATTAAGACATATATATGTATATACACACACATATATAAATATACATATATAAAATATCTTAATGTCTTAGGACTGTCTATATAGTAGTGTGTATATATAATAGCATAGAGTACATCAAAATAATTACCAGAAAAAAGGGTTAGAACAACTGTTCGTGCAATCAGACCCTCCCCTTCACCTGTGTCAGGTCCCCTAACTGCGTTCCTATAAATCAGTAAGGCAAGGGCCCAGTGGATGCTGGGCTGTCACCTACAATGTCACTACAAATTCTACTCTAAGAAAGCAAAACTGTGACTCTGGCTGCCTGTGTAATCTTCCCAGGGTCACAGAGTAGGAAGAGTGAGGCTGAGGTTGTACCCAACAGTTCTCACAGTCCATGACTCTTTTCACAGCGTCGTGTGAAATACGCTAACACATTTCATGTTGTGTTGGTTTTCTTTTAAATCCACTAATTCCAGTCATTGATTGCATTCTTATGCAATCAATAAGGAGAGAATGGAAAACAGTAATATTTTAAGCCATTATTACATACTACTTCAATTTCTGTTAGAAAGTAAAATCTAGGTAGAAAAATAATCTCTCAATACACTTCAAGCTCAAAATATCCCATTTACAATATGAAAATACAAGCATGATAACATTTTATGGACAGCATCAATTAAAATCAACGGTGGCTAAAAGCTTAAGAAAAGCCTATTTGCAGTTATCAGTCCTGGTATAAAAGAGAGAAACATAGGCAACAGCAATGTAATGTTATATAAATAGCTGTTACTATAAAGAAAAGGTCAATTCCTTTCTTACTACTTTATTTTACTTTTTAAATTCTGCCTGACAGGTGATAACTCAATTATGTATTGTAATGAAAGAACAGAGAGAAGGGAAAGAAAGGCAGATAAGGAAGCAGCTCTCAATATCACACCTAGTTTAAAAAGAAAAATAAGCAGTGGGAATCATTTACAAATTGATACGTTGGTTCTGCCCTTACCATATTGGTAATTCTGAGCAAGAGAAGAAAATCCCCGAAAACAATAAATACATAAATTAAAAGTGCTGCGTGTCTTACCTAAGGCTCTCAAAGGAAAACTGTTGTGGCCTAGCTTTTCCTGACCCTGCCACTTCCTGCTCAGCCAGGGTCTGTCAGCTCATCTAGGGACAGCTTATAGTCACACAGGTAAATGTTCAAAAACAAACACATTCCAGGAAAGGTTACCTAATGGCTTTTCATGGATTTCAAAATCACTTTCCAACTATGTCAGGCTAAAAAAAAAAAATTCAGATAATTTATGTTACCCAGATGTTAAGAAATCCAACAGCTTTCACTACTCATAAATTTAACAGCATTAAGCACCTGCTGGCTCCAAGCAACAACTCCTGCCAAGAAGGAAGTAAGGAGCTTTGTGATACACTAATAGGCTCCTTCCCTTACCATCCAAGCTGAGTTTGGGTCTCAGTCCTGCAGCTTCACACCCTCCCTAACCTCCCACAGAGAGATCCTCAGGCTCTGCACACCAAGAGCTCCAACAACCCACTCTGCCAGTTCTACACTGGATGCAGGAAGTAGGAACCAGAATTGGGATAGGGTTGTGTCTAAATCTCAAGGAACAAGGAACTCTAACTGTTGGCTAAATTAATAAACAAGAGAAGCATCACAGCGAGTGTAAAATAACAAAACTTAAACTTGAAAGTAGAGTGATATTAAAAAGTGAATTGTGACATGCCTTTAAACATGTGCATAAATTTTAAAACTATTTTGCCCAGAGTTTTCTCTTTCCCCTCTGCCAAACCGGTTAACACATGTGAACAATTCTGGATTCACATTACACTCTTTCCATTTCATTTCTTTGATGAAAGTGCTAATGAGCATCAGAATGGTAGTAACATGGAAATTAGAAAAAGGTTAGATTTGAAACATATTAAAGGCCAGGATAATACTTGTTGATTCTCATAAGTTTAGAATTGGACTTAGACCACAGCAAGGAAGTTGTAGGTATGTAATAATTCAGAGTGATACATAGAATTTTCATCCACCTAACTGCCAATCTAAGCCTTCCTCTCTCGCTCTAGCAAGTCTAACCCATGCCTCCCTGGACTTGCTTCATCATCTCTTGCACTTCTTGTGGAAGTTCAGAATTTTACTTATAGGACTGGGAAAAACAAACAAACAAACAAACAAAAACTATTAGTGGCCACCATGTACCTGTTCCATCTGAGAAGGCACCAGTTGGATGGATCCATTTACCCAAGATTACCCAGGGAAGATGCACATTGTCTCCTGAAGGGGGCTCACTACCTGATGCAATCATTGCCAGGAGTAATTACTATCAAAGGCAAGATCTTTATTCTCTGATGTAAATTATTCTGCTGCTGTTCAGAGAAATGAATATCTTAGAGTACATACTTGCCGTATATCAGTTAGAGTGTTTATACTCTTGAAATGGTTAATCTCATTCACTCAATCTACATGGGGCACCTTTTCTTTTGACTGCCACTCATGATTCCAAGGCTACTTCTTATTCTTGAGGTGCTTCTCCTTTTATTTACCATTATTCTCCTTTTCCTCATAGAAGGATGTGTTGGCATAGAAGGATCTGTTGGATATGGATATCAAACCATATCCCCATCCCCATGTTCATTGGATGTAGTACAATATGCAAGGTTCCTTCTAGTCATACTGGGCAATAAGGACGACAATCCTTTGTTTCCTGGTTCTAATGGTGTAGTTGGAAAATCAGAAAAATAACTCTTTATACACAAAGACTGATATAGTAAGAAGTGCTCTAGATGTAACAATAAAATGCAATGTAGTCATAACAAAGACACAATCCTTTTTTGGGAGGAAATAGATAAGAGTATTTTTTCTCTGAGAAGTTGCCAATCTACTCATCAATCATAGTAGCTAATATTTTTGGATGCTTACCATGTATTAAGCACTATACTAAAGCAATTCATATGCATTATAATTAATTCTCATACCAACTCTGTGAGGAAACAGGCTCAGAAAAGTTAGTTTGCCCAAGAGCAGACAGTTGAATTGGAATCTGAATCCTGTCTGCTGTTTCTAGAATGAGAAATTTTAATGACTATTTTATACTTCTTATATGAAATAAAGATAATATGGCCAGTGCATATATCTATTAAAATACTTTTTTCTAACTATCCATTTTTTCATAGATGCAACTTTGATGACTTGCAACTGGTTAAAGTAGCAGCATTTATTTTAAGTACTGCTTTCCAGTGTAATGATATATGAGGAGGCTCTACTGGCAATGTTGTTATTTAATGTGCTTTTCAGCAGAAGATTCTATGTAAATTATCATCATTAATCATTCATGGAAAAATGAGCACTGAGTGGGTGAAGTTTTTTGAGGAAATATTATCTTAGGTTATTAAAATATAAGTAGATTTGTATGCACAGGAGTTACAGTCATGGGAGAGAAGAGTATGAACTTACACAGCAAGTGAAACCCAA
This sequence comes from Colobus angolensis palliatus, assembly GCF_000951035.1. Taxonomy (NCBI): domain Eukaryota; kingdom Metazoa; phylum Chordata; class Mammalia; order Primates; family Cercopithecidae; genus Colobus; species Colobus angolensis. Next base: position 9,522,724 of record NW_012119598.1, on the reverse strand, counting down.
GTTAGAAGAATACTACAAGGAAGCCTTGGAAAAGGGTTGAATATTTAATTTTAGGTAGACATTATCAGGCTCTGACTTTGAAAGGTTAGCTAAGAAAGAGGTTCAATAAAAGTGATAGGAAAACGTAGGTCAAATTAGTAACAATTGCATATATATTATATATACACGTATATATATATCACCCAAGTATACCCATTTCTACATCTAAGTCACTAATACCCTTTGAGATAAACTATTACATCTATGAAACCCAAAAAGCTTTTATTAAAAATAAACATTCAGAAGCAAGAAATGACAGAATTCTTAGAAACTAGAAATAAACATTTTAAAGTCAATAGAATTTGAGGAAGTATGTAAAACATGCAATAATTAAAAATAATTTTGTAAAAATATGAGAGACACATAGATTAGTATTCAAGAAGTTTAATATTCTTGTAGGAGAAATGAAAGAGTAGAAAGGCAATAAACTGGTGGAAATAATCAAAGAAATAATAAAGGAAAATTTCTCAGAGCTGATGATAACTATGAATCAATCTTAAGAGTAAACATGGTGACTGAGTGCTCAGCAGGATTTTTTTGAAAAATAGACCCATCCCTGGATGTGTTCCAGTGAAATTTTTAAGCCAACAGTATATGAAAAATTGTTCAAAATTCTAAAGAGTAAATACAGATAATCTATAAAGGATTGAATTTCAAATTGTCATGTTTCAATAGTGACATTTACTAGAAGGCAGTGTCTTCAAATTTCTAGGAAATGAATTTGTCCTAAAATTCTGTAGCCAGGGGAACTAACAATCAAATGCAACATCACAATAAAACTTTTCCCAACATATAAGAATTCAGAATTTTATCTCCTATTATATTTTAGATAAATTGAGGAGGTTCTCCAGCAAAATGGGAAATAAGTGATGATAAGAGAGAAATTAAGAAAAATTCTCGTGCTCATAAAACTAGGACATGTAAGAAACCCAGCATGTCAGGCTGGGTCCTCTAGGAAGCAGATGCCAGACAAAGCAGAAGTGCAAGGTATTTATTGGAGGTGATGCCTGTGAAAGATAAAGAGGAAGCGGGGAAGAGTAGGTGTGAAGAGACTAAAGACAGAGGTGCTGGTCTGATACCTACAAAAGGTAAGCAGGTATGAGAAAGGATTGGGTAGACTATTTGATACAACTCAGAGAAGGTCTCAGTCGGCCCAATGGAAGGTCCAGTTCAAAGATTGCTTATGGAGGGTTCCATATTGAGCAAGAATGTCCAGCTGCCAATATACTCATGCTTAGGCATTGGCTAAGCTGCTCAAGGAAAGCATGACCTCAGTTTGCATGTGCTGCGGTTACCAAAAGCACTGTAGTTGAAGGCTGTCAGCTAACTTCACTCCTCACAGCAGCTTTTCTTGGGGAGTGGTCTGAGCAGCACATATCCGAGGCTGATCTACCGTGCCTAGCTAGGCCTACAGCCCATGTTTTCAACCCCTGTCTTATGTTATCTGCTTAAGTTGATGGGTAGTCATTCAAGATAGGATTATTAGAAAGTGAATAGGAGGTAAATAAGGATTAAAGGTATTTTTGCATCTAAATGCTGGAATTTTTAAAATTTCTCCATTAGAGATTAGATATGTTAATATCTTATCTTACAGAAGATTAGTAGTGTCCTAAAAATATATATAAAACATACACATAAACCCATATAAAGAGAAGTAGAAATGAAGAAAGCCAACTACAAAATAGTGATTGTAGCATGCTACAATTAGTGTAGAAAATGGAACAAAAACATATACATAATTGCTCCGTATGTATAGATAGTGTCTAAAAGCACACACACACATGCATGTGCACACACACAATTCCTAACACTATTCGCCTAAAGAAAACGAAATTGTATGCCTGGAACATAAAAGTGGGAGAGAGACTTCCAGCATACACTTAGCAGAATTCCAGGCCAATGAAAGTGCAACTGTGTTATGTACTATTTTGAAAACTTTTAGACAAAATTCTATAAAATTTTCTATTGGTTAGCAATGACACTTTGTTCAGAATTATTAACAGAACAATTGAGAAAGATTTTATTTCTCACCACTTGTTTTTCAGATATACAAACTCAGCTGTCAATTCTTCAAAACGTAAATCCATAACTTTTGCCAAATCTGCCTCTTCTATCTGTAATCCCAGCATTTCTCCACTATCTAAGGCTAGAAGACACAAACACTATCTTTACATCCTACTTGTTGTTGGATTCAGCTCCTTCTAATTTCTTATCTCCTCTCTCTCACTCTTCTTGTTCTCTCAAAGAGGACATGTCCTAATTTCCTACCACTCCCTTCTTTTACCTGCTTTTTTTCCTTTACAGCAGATATGCACACGTGGTGGCAGTGTAGAAAGAATTATGATCCACATGAATCGTGTTGTGCATCAATTAAGTACTTTTGACCTCTCTGTAAGCAGAGGCGTGTTAGTATTCCACATCTACCTCATAAACCCATCTATGTGTAAAGTTTCATTTTTTGTATTTTATTTTATTTTTTTTTAGCATAGACTGGGTTTCACCGTGTTGGCCAAGCTGGTCTGGAACTTCTGACCTCAGGTGATCCACCCACCTCTGCCTCCCAGAGTGCTGGGATTACAGGTGTGAGCCACCATGCCCAGCCTAAAACTTTATTTCTGATACAACTTTGTAAGCATGATGTAAGAAAGGACTGGGGTTGCATTTGTTATATGAGCCAGACAGGCCAAGATTCTGAAACTAAACTGGCACCAAAGAAAGCATGTTCACATTGGAACAATACAACTTGACATCCTGAAGTTTAAAATGTCATGATTAGGTTAGTAAAAGTTTCTGCTGAAACTCAAAAAGTGCTAAGCTCGGACAAAGGGGAAAAAAGCCGTGACTCTTGATGCTCTATTGATCACGGGAAACATCGTTTTACTTTGGTAGTGACTGCATTGTAAACATCACCGATTTACTTTATTGCTGTTTTGGATTTTTCAATTCTCTTCATTATATTACCGAAAAATTCTAGTATTGAAAAGTATGCTGCAAATCACTGAATTGAATTAAGCAAAGTGGGAAATGAGAAGTTCTGGAGTTTCAGTTACTAGAACCATGAGGCAGTTTGAATTACAACAAGGGCTAGCTGAAGGAAATCTTAACTCCCTAATAATCATTCAAATTTTGATTTCCAGACCTTCAACTCTTCAATACACTTGTAGACTTAAATAATAATCCTTGGGAAAGTAGCGCTTTCCCCGAGTTCCCTTCTACTGAAAGAAAGGAACCTGGAGAATCACCAGGAGTATATTCAACCCTGATCATATGACCTATCTCATTTAATTGTTCTTTTGGTAAGACTTTTTTTCTGTGTTCACTTACCCATTTTGTTCCCCCAACAATTAACTCATTCTCCCAAACCATCGATATGAGTATCATAAAATAGAATTTATGAGTTCATCCTCATATGGGGAAATAGATAAAGCATTGCTTTAAAGAACTTGAGATTTCCCTTGCTGAATTTTTAATTAATAACAAATCTACGGCAGGAGCTTAAGGGCCTTTCATGTCGCAGCTCTGCTCTAGTTTGCTTTCAGACCAGAGAAGAGACATCTGCCAAACGCCTGGCTGAAGCGGTGTTTTGCTTTCTCTATTCAAGTCTATCTAGCAATTCGAGATGATATTTTTTCTCCGATCTGAACTACTTTGTCAGTGCGTACATTGAGCTGTGCCTCCAAATATTCCCACTAAAGCAGAAACAGGTCCATGGGACAAGCTGCCAAACAGATGATCCCTGCTTTCAGAGCTTGCACCACTGAGCACCTGTATCAGAAGCACTTTGTCAGGTGTGTCAGCTTTAGGGGAGAGAACCTCAGCTCTAGCACAGAACACCTAGCTTTTGGGAGCAAAATCACTATTAGCACTCAGATGGAAAAACAACAGTCCCACATCCTCTTTCCAGTTTACAACCCCAGAGAACTCAAGGGCTATGGGATGCTGCAAGAGTCCCCTGAAGCACTGGAGATAGCAGGCAACAAAGCTGCTAAGGATTATGCCTCTGAAAAGCTAGGCCAGCTACTCCATGGATCTCTTTATCTGTGGATTCCACTGTGCTTTTTACATTTGGGGTGAAAAGATGAAATCCAACCAATGTGGGAATTTTCCACTGTGGTCCTGAACTTTTTGACTCTGACCAGGCACCAAAGATGCTAAAACCCAAACTGCCTCCAACAATTGGAAAACTTTGGTTTCCAACGAAGAAAAAACCAAAGATTCATATAATTATACACATATTTACATATATATATATGCACACACACATATATGCACATGCACACATGCATATGCACACACAGGCACACACACCACATCCTCCACAAAAGAAAGAATAAAATACTTGGAAATATATGGGGGAGGAAAACAAGGAGATCCATACTTTAATTTCAAAATACAATAATATTTCCTGAGTTTTCCTCAAAAGCAGTCTTATTCACAAGTAGGAACAGGTGAAACTGATACTTTTTGTATTTTGTTTTTTCTTTTTAAGGAATACTATCAGTTAATCCCCCTTATTACAAAGCGCTTAAACAAAACAAATTAATATTTTTATTGGATTGTGTATTTCTAAAACACTTTGCATTTAAAGTTTCTTTTGCCAATAGGGGTTTCAACACATTTTAGCATAATTTTGAAAGACAGAACACTCTTATATGTATATTTTTACCCTGATACACTAACAAAATGCAGGCAACAAAGCTAATTTGAAACCAATTGGTAAATCAATGAAAGGGGATAAAAAGCATGAGTTATATAACTCTGGCTTCTTAAACTGATAGGAAACTCTTTTATCGGCTGCGTTTTTTTTACAACACGGGTAAGTAGGTCTCTGAGTTTTTTACCATCGAATTAGGGACAGGTGTGTGTGTGTGTGTGTGTGTGTGTGTGCACATGTGCATGCACTGGGGAGACAGAAAGAATATGAAAGAGAGAGAGAGAGAAAAAGAAATATGGCATTTTATTTAGTGTTCTGTCCAATTTCAGTTTTTCAGACTATATGCCTTTCTATACAATTGATGCTGAGTTCTTTAAGCCAAACCCAGCTGAAAGTTCAGATATGCATTTATCATAACACTTGAAATCCAATCTCTGTTCCTTTTCCTTTTTCTTTGTAAAAAGTCATTACCAAACATATTGACTTCAAACCCTGGGGACTGAGAACCAGCAAAATTTGGAACAAGGATAATAGATAACAGGTTTTTGTGAGTTTGCCTCCCTCTTAGTAATAAAGAAAATGAAGAGAATGAGATTAAAGAAGAGAAATAAAAAGTGAGCAAAGGCCCAAGACCAATGACCTCATCATTCCACAAATGAGACTGGCATACCCTCTTAAAGGGAAAATGTTTTAGAATTTCCAGACAGCCGTATCTTCTCTTCTGGAGGAAGCGTTCATCATTCGTGACAAAGGGTAGTTATTTTGTGTGATGCTTTGTGTTAGACAAATAACAATCTAATTCACAATGGGAGTTGTTCATTGATAGGTAATGATTTTTATTTGAGAAATGTGTACTAATATCACTTAACTGATTACCAAAGAGAACTTGGTCAATTTGGCTGCATTCCTCATTCTGCCTGTGCTGTAGGATTGTTTTAGTATCGGCATTGTCAAGCAGCTCTGGCACGGCACCTTTCATGCCACATTGATTATTTTCAGCCTATTAAGAGATGCAATTCATCAGTCATTTTCAAGAAGCATTAGCTTTGTGTTTTATATGGCATTGGGCTGCACTCTTCCTGAGGGAAATAGAATGGAGATACTAAGGTGGCAAATATTGCAGGACCTAAACACCAAATGAGGGCCTTCAAAGCCGTGCATCAGAAATTACTCCAGCCTAGTCAATGACAGGCCCATTCCCAGTTTTCATATTATGGGACATTTTGGCTACTGGCAATACACAATCTTCTCAAGGTTATCATGCGCCTGTTCTTAGTAATTTCGCGTCTCACATTGGCTGCAAGAAATGTTTATGCAGTTGCATTTGAAGTGTAATCCAAAAGTTTTCTGATCAAATATTTTATTGCTAGGAGACACTCAAATTCAATCACTCAGAGATAAATGCTAAGAAAGTCATGTTTAAACATCATTCTTAGCTTGCCGGTAGAATACAATCCTTTTTAAAGGTTTATGGTAACACTGAGGAAAAATAACCCATCATCCAACTGCATATACATCAGGCAAACCAGTCTATCTAAATGAATTGCACGGCGTGACATCGGAAGAAAAAAGGAGAAGATTTAAAATAGGTGAAAATAGTTTCCAGGTATTTATTTAAACATTGTAATTCTTTATTGCATGCACCCTATACCTTCAAGTTATCAAGTCATATTCATGCTTTATCATTTTATGCTAAGCATAAAATATGTCTGCAATAATATCAGAAATGGCTTTCATTATTTGAGAACTTATGCATATAAATATTTTTACATTTTTTGCTTTTTTGTTATTTTAGTATATTTGTCTATGACAATGTCTGAGGACTTTTCTTTATCACTTGGTAATTGTTTCCCGGTGTTCTCATACAAGACACCAAAGAATGTCTTATTGGTCCAATGGAGGTGGCAGGACTGATTGTCAGAATGTTCTTCCAAATCATTTAACTTCTTATACTTGAGTGTAATCTTTAACTTCCTTGATTCTCCACTTTATTTTATCTAACTACTTTCAGTAAAAAACAAAGCAAATTTTTCTATTGCCAAAGCAGTGGAAATTATATTAAAATGATTTACTGAGTTATTTGTAGAGTTAGTGGTTCATTAGGAAGGAGGGAAGAAAGGAAGAAAAGAAAGAGGAAAGAAGTAAGAAAAGAAAGAGGAAGGAAGGAAGGAGGGAGTGAAGGAAAGAAAGAGAGAGGAAAAAAGAAGAAGGAAATTTAATCCCATAGCAAGCAAATGTCCTGCATACTTATTTTTAATTATATACAAAAAGTTTTTTCTTTGCTTTTCAAGTTAGCATGAAAATATAAAGCTAACTTTACAAAAAGCAGAAAATATAAAATGTACTATGTCTTTCTATGATATATTCTTTTATTACTCGTATTTCTGGTCAGCAGTAAAAGATTCTTGTTTTCTCAAAGAGAAATAGAATTGTTTTTTAGTTTCCCTGGAGTTTTAAGGTTACTTTAACTCCAGCTAAACTTAATCATATTAGTTATCCTTGAATCTATAATCATAACACCTACTCTTTTGTTTGTTTATGATTGCTTGGCTTGAGTGCCCCAATTTTTTTCTAAAGTCTTAATGACCTGCCTTGGATAAACAGTTTATACTTGAAAATAAATGAAGACTGTTTGCATGTGTGATATTGTTGTGTAACAGAAATTTTAATCTCCTTTAAGAACACAAGGAGTTACTTGCTCCATTTACTGCCTGAAGTGAAAGAATAAGGTGCGATTATACACAGTGTAAATTAAGATGTCTTGAGAGCATAGAGCTTTAGGTAATACGTTAAATTAAGGTTCTCAGATGTGCGTTTAATTAAGATATTTAATTTGAAATGTCTGTGCTCTTCTTTAATTCCAATTGATTATTAAGAATAGATTTCTTTAGGATATTTAAAAGGTGAGTAGAGGAAGATATGGTGGCTGACCTCAAAAGTTTATCTAAGATATTGCAATTGTCAAACAAGTGTAGTGTTTGTCTCTCCTTCACCTAGGATGTTGTGCCTGGAATCTGAGGCTGCTATTCAAATGCTAGACTCGGGTAAATCAAACATGGGACAAGTTGAAAATGCCCCTTAATTTGCTAAGAGTAGCCTCCCTCCGAGTCTCCAGCTTAGTTATATATTATTTTTGCTTACACCTGATAAAATAATTTGTACTATAGCTGGGGCTACGTATCAAACATTTTTAAATGTCCCAGTTTGCAGATATTCATTGAGAGCTAACTATTTGGAAAGGACTATATCGATTACACTAAAAGTTGGAGAAAATTATTCGAAAGCATTCCACTCTTAAGTAGCTTGCAATCTAATTAAGAATCCACACACAAATACACACACACACGAGTAAATGATTAGATGATAACATAAGATATGTTCAAAATGCCAAGTAACTCCTGTGAAAATCAGAGGAAATCTAGAGGTGTAGGTGATTCTGCAGATTGTAATAGTAAAGGATGGCCTTTCAAAAGGGGATTTTTGCTCTGGACTTTGAAAAAAGGCCAAAGTTAATAAGAGGAGCAAACATGGACTGACTTCCCATAATATATCTGAAATTCTCCTAAGTGGTTTTCATGAATGGTGGCTTTTAAATCTCAAAATGATCCTATGAGATTGCATTATTTATATTCCCTTCTACAGATAAGGCAGTCGAAGCACATAGTGCTTAAGTTCCGCAGCCAGGTGGTGCAGAGCCAGGATGTGAACGAACCTCAGAAATCAAGTTCCAGAACCCCTTCCCTAACCGCCCCCCCTCCCCCCACGGCCTCCACTTACCAGAAAAGCAGAGAGATGAATTTGGGACAGCGTGAAGAAGTAGTTTAAGATGTCAGTGATGTAAGCAATGGTCCACTCCAAATCATATTCCAAAGAAGTGATTAGAAAGTAGAGCTATAAATGTAGGTGAGGGCCAAGGTGAAGACTTCAAAAGGCAAATTAAGTTGATTAGGCCTGTGTCCTAAAGCAGGAGAGAGTCACTGAAGACTCCAGTTCTCTGCTGACATGGCAAGGTGTCCTTCTCAGAGTGCGTTCGGGTACAGAGGCCAGGATGATTAGACTTTCCATGGAAGGCTAACACCCATCAGGTATTGACTACTTGTGCTCCCTTTAGCTTGGTGTCTATGACACCTGAAATTTACTTGTTTTGTATTTGATTCATTATTTTCCTCTTTATGTTTTGAATGATAACCTTTATCTATATTTCGGTTGTTTCTTAATGGAAATAAAGGCAGTGTTGGGGCTTGGAAAATTGACAAACTAGATTTGAATCTGGGTCTCAGTGTTTACTAGCTGCAGGAATTCATGTAAATTATGTAACCGTTCTATATTTCAGTTTCCTTTCTCAAAAATGAGGATAACATAGCCCTAATGATGAAATGAAAAGACGCAAGTGAGTGAACATTGTAACAACTTCAATGATAATAAGAACCAGCATTTGGTTTGCAGCTTAGCACATGACGGACACTGTGCAGGGCGCCTGATACATCCTACTGTGCGCATCTCAGGACACTTTCCTTAGGTACTCACTTGTAGCATAGCAAAGAGGACCAACAAGGCAAGTTATTTTCCCAGCCTCAAGAATAAGTAAAGACAGGGCAAGGATTTGACATCACTTCAGTCTGATTCAGAAAAAAATAATTTGGTCTCTTCCACTGGATGGCCTCTCAATTGCTTACTGGTTGATAACACTATATGCCCCAAACCGTAGCTCCCTACCATCTCCACACACTTTGCTCATAACACAAACTGTCTGCATTTTGCTGTCTCTAACATCTTCCCATCTACTATTAATATATACTTCATCTGATTCCTAGAACACTCTTCCTGAAGTGCTGGGTTGATCATGTCATTCCGCTACACAAAACCTTTGAATGGCTTCCTGTTTCTCATTACCTAATGATTAAGATGAGAGCCAAGATCCTCACAAATGGATCTACCCTTATGATGGCATCTCTCTCCAGCACCTGTGAATAAAACCCTCCTCTCCATCCAGTGAGCTCAGTATTTCACTGCTCGAACATACCTTGAGCTTTCTTATGAGTAAGTCTCAGCTAGAGGGAGATAGAGACAAATGCATTATGTTTTTTTCATGAAACTTATCAAGGCATCCCAACTATATGAGAAGACTCATAAAGGCATGGCTAAGCTTGTCTTGGTCACTTCCATGATGCTCCCAGCACCTAACATGCACATAATATATAGATATATACACATACACACATACATATGCATACACACATATGTGTAATAAATGAATGAACAGCCATCTGCTAGAGTTATGATAGCTGTGTCAATTTACTTTAGGGCTTGTTATTTGTGACTCTCAAAAGGGCTTCCCAAAGTAAATGTTTCAGTTTACAAATAAAGAAGGTGAACATTAGAGGACCTTAAGAACTTTGCCAAAGGTCACTCAACTCTCAAGGAAAAGCTCCCCAACTCCAACGGACTCAAAAGCAAGCCTTTCCACAGTATGTATCTTTTCACAATGGCTGTGTCAGGCAGATGGATTCTCCTTTTCCCGTCTCAGGTTCCTCCCATTTAAGTAACTGTCTTAGACTTGAGGTCATTTCAAATGGTCCCCTATTATAACACTTGATGATTCTGTATGTCTTTCTGTGAAATCCAGAGAGGATTTCTTGAAGTAAACATAGTTTGTTTGAAGTTCTTTGTGATCACAGCTAGTGTTTTAATTCACCAACACTCCACAAGAAGTCTATAGCAACCATCACACTAATGCTTCCCATCAACATCCCAAGGGCCACAACTCCCTTTACTAATTTAATATTATTCTTACCTTTTAGAAACCCCTGGGATACAAAGCCAGACTGGTTGCATGAAGCTGGGGAATAGCTTGAAATCTCTGGAGATGAGGGCGTGAAGCAATAAATATTTCTCTTTCCCTTCCAGTTTGACAAACTGAAGACTCAAAACCTGCTAGGTGCACAAGACCCCGTTAGATTTCCTTATGTGGAGAGGAAAGTTCATGAGAGCCCTGATGCTGATCTCAGACTGTGGGGGTGTGGCTTGGGGATACAAGCAGACTCTAACCTTATCAACGGCAAAAATAGTTTGGAAGTTATGGAGACCATACCATACAAAATGTTTTAAGAAGCAGGTCAATGAAACAGATCCAGCGTAGGAAGTCGGAGCACATAAGGCATCAGAGAGTGCACCAGTGTGGCAGGTGGGCCAACTCGCATAGAAAGAGCTGCCTCTCTAAAAGGCAGAGGCCACCAAGCATTTGACAAAAGATACTGTTTTTTTTGTTCAACAAAAATCCATTAAGGACACTGGAAAAGAGAGAGAGGGAGAGAGAGAAAGGAGGAGGGCAGCTCACTGGCAGGCACAACGTAATTACAGCTATTACATTTTTTTCCTAAAGTAGTTATTTGTGGTTCCTCCAAACTCTAATGTGTTTTTATGTTGCAGCCTGTTGTTATTGGGGCAGGCTGCTTGACATTTGCAAGGTTCCATTGCTATTAAAAAGAATGATGTTATCAAGAGGAAAGCGAGGCGACAAAGCAAAATTAATTAACACCACCATCTAACAAAGCAAAATAAATTAAACGATGGTTGACTTACATTGTGTACTTCCAAACGGTGACTGAGGGAAAACCTAAGCTTTTAACCCCCTATGCTCTGAGCTTAGCACCATGGTCGAGTGCGCTCCTGTGCAATTGAAGGACGCTCTATGCTCCGTGTTTCTACACAGGCAAGCTAACTGGTAAGCCATTCATACCCTTCAATAATAAAATTGTTGCTGGTGCTTTCTACAGAGAGGGCAGCAGATGGAACACTGTAGGGAATGTTTTCCCTAAGTCTGTATTGCCTCCAAGCACACTTAAAAGAAATATTATTAGTTTTGTCACACATTGAACATAAATGAGGATAAACCAGCTGGTAAATTTTAAACCAATTAGAACCCACAATGTCCCCAGATCCCATAGGTTCTATGGTGCCAGTGATTTGTCTGTCACTTTTCACATGCCAGTGCCACCAATAATGTCTAGAACAAGTTGCCCAGAACTACCAAAAACCAACAGTGTCTTCCTAGAAAATGCCTGATGGCATAGAAATGAATACTTTCGTAAGTCGTTACCACTGTCAGTCAGTAAATGCGGACCTATGCAGCTTGAATCCTGTGACCAGAACTGTGCTACATAAGTAGAGGGACAATATGGTTCGCTGCCTACGAGAGTTTATAATCTGGTTGGAATGGTAAGATATGATCAGGTGCAACAAACAGAGCAAGATAATTATCTACTGTGTGTGTATGTAAATACACATATGTACACGTATATATAAAACGAGAAGTTATATTGATCTACGTGCCGTTACAAACAAAGCTATTTTGCTAGATCTAATGAAGTGTTTCCTTTTCTCTTCTTTTGAAATTAACCCACTGCTTCACATTTCTAACATATTTTACATTTTTTTTTTCAAAGTACTTTAGTCTATAGTATTTGGTCATCACAACGTGACTGAATCATTGCATGAAATAATTAAAAGGCCAACAGGACCACCACTAACAGTCCCATTTTATAGATTAGTCATGGGCCTAGTGAAGTCACGCTACATATGAGACCAAATGACTAGTATGTTGTTGCAATAGTGCACAGATTGCTCATTTTTCGTTAAATTTAAAGATCAGAGAAAAAAGAGAGATCACTGTGAACTGACAATGTTCTAGAATATGTTGCAGAGGAGAAGAGGAGAGGGAGGCCTGAGGAAGGGAAGAACAGGTGCTCTGAGCAATGGCCACAAGCAAAGGTTACATTTATCTCGTCCTAGTGTCCGTTCTTGGGGAGCCACTCTCAGAGAGACCATTCTGAGTAGATAATACCACCTGCTCCCCACCATAGACATAGATCTTTATTTTAAGATCTGGGGCACATATGCAGGATGTGTAGGTTTGTTACACAGGTAAATGTGCGCCATGGTGGTTTGCTGCACTTATCAAGCTATTACCTAGGTACTAAGCTTAGCACGCATTGGCTATTTTTCCTGATGCTCTCTCCGCCTTCCTAGACAGTGTTTTAAAGCATGCCAATGGGTTTAACAGGTACTCATTTTTTTAATCAGTAATCAAATAGCTATGATTAATTAGTAGGCACAAATAAAATTCACAGAAAGTAAATGTCCAGGCAGGGTGCAGTGGCTCATGTCTGTAATCCCAGCACTCTGGGAGGCCGAGGAGGGCAGATCACGAGGTTAGGAGTTTGAGACCAGCCTGACCAACATGGTGAAACCCCATCTCTGCTAAAAATACAAAAATTAGCCGGGCGTGGTGGCACATGCCTGTAATCCCAGCTACTCTGAAACAGGAGGCTGAAATAGGAGAATCACTTGAACTCGGGAGGCAGAGGCTGCAGTGAGCCGAGATCACGCCACTGCACTCCAGCCTGGCAACAGAGCGAGACTGCGTCTCAAAAAAAAAAAAAAAAAAAAAAAAGAGGAAATGTCCAAGTAAAACTGGACCTGTAAATATTTGCACATTAATAAGAACAACCTTTCCTTAAAGCCCATAAAATAACCTAAAACCAAACATCAACATCATCTCTGTTCCTGAGGAAACCTCAGGGTCAAAAACTATTATCCATTGTACCTATTGCCAAAGTAACACTACCTTTTAGGGGAACTTATTTTCAATGGCGATCACACGAAGGAACAGGTCATAAAGTTTGTATTGCCCTATTGGGAAATTTCTAGAGTTTATTTATAAGAAATAGGCTTCTTAGGCTTATCGCAATAATAGAAAAGATAGACACAAAATGCCTCCAAAAATGGAGGGTTTTAACTACCACCAAGAAGTCAGCTGTTGTTCAAAGAGAGCAAACAGAGATAAGAGGATATGAACATGAGTGCAGGTTATTATTACTAAATGGAGCTCACTAAGCTCACTAATACTCACTGACACAATGTATTTCAGAAGCCATAAATTTCAACCTAGGCCAAGCTTTCCAGAAATTTTTTAAAAAAATTTTATTATGAGTTCAGGGATACAAGTGCAGGTTTGTTACACAGGTAAACTCGTGTCATGAGGGTTTGCTGTACGGATTATTTCATCACCCAGGTATTAAGCCCAGTACTCATTATTCTTCCTGATCCTCTCCCTCCTCCCAACCCCCACCCTCCGAAAGGCCTCAGTGTGTGTTGTTCCTCTCCATGTTTCCATGTGTTCTCATCATTCAGCTCCCACTTACAAGTGAGAACATCCAGTATTTGATTTTCTGTCCCTGTGTTAGTTTGCTAAGGATAATGGTCTGGAAGACAACTTAGGCAACATTGTTCAGAACATAGGCATGGGCAAAGATTTCATGACGGAAATGCCAAAAACAATTGCAACAAAAGCAAAAATTGACAAAGGCGATCTGATTAAACTGACGAGTTCTGCACAGCAAAGGAAACTACCAACAGAGTAGACAGACAACCTAAAGAATGGGTGAAAAAATTTGCAAACTATGCTTTCTGGAAACACGTTTTCTAAAGCAAATTGATACATACTTCTTCCATCTTAGCATCCTCATCTTCATGTACTAGGTATATATGTATACACAAAATATGAAACAGAAAAAGATAAAATATACCTTATGTCTATATTCTTTATATGTTCAAGTCTATTTCTATGTTTATCTCTTTTTTTTTTCCTTTCAGCAGAGCTTTTTTGTGCTAAAATTGAAGAAGCTTATCCAACCATTAACACTGTGGTTGAAGAAGATACAACGGTTCTGAAGTATCTTTCTTTGTCAAGTAACTATTTGGTACAGGGATTAAAGTCAGATGGCAAATGTGACCTAGTTTCAACATTAAAAAGGTTCTAATTTAGAAATTAAAACGCCTTAGTTACACTACCTGTAAAATGAAGATAAAGATTCTAAAGAATTCCTTTATGATTTATATAATAAAACATTTATAAATCATCATAGACAAATGTAAAACAGTAATGACAAAGCATTCATCACTCTGATAGCAATGAGGTGTCTCCGATTTCTTTCATATTCTCAAATGGAATACTACATACCCATTTCTATTTTTATTTGATAGAGAATATTATGTGACATTCTGCTATTTATTTAATTTTATAATTACACTTTACTTAGCCAAAAGTTAGAATCCACTTGTTTTACTTGAATGTAGAGGAAGAACCCCAGGAACAGATACTCATTGCAAGGGATATCATCCTGGAGTTTAAACAATTCAACACCACCTCGTACATGAGCTCATTCAGTTGTATGTATTTATGAACTCCCCTATGGGACATTGGATAATTATATTCGTTCATCCATCACTCATTCACTCACTCATGCATTCTTTTTTTTTTTTTTGAGATGGAGTCTCGCTCTGTCGCCCAGGCTGGAGTGCAGTGGCGCCATCTCAGCTCACTGCAAGCTCCGCCTCCCGGGTTCACGCCATTCTCCTGCCTCAGCCTCCCAAGTAGCTGTGACTACAGGCGCCCGCCACCTCACCTGGCTAATTTTTTATATTTTTAGTAGAGATGGGGTTTCACCGTGTGAGCCAGGATGGTCTGGATCCCCTGACCTTGTGATCCGCCTGCCTCGGCCTCCCAAAGTGCTGGGATTACAGGCGTGAGCCACTCGCGCCTGGCCGCATTCTTTAACAATAATTAATTGAGCACCTATTATAAAAATGTAACTTGCAGGGTGCAGTAGTTTTGTAGGGCTGATGTAACTAACTACCGCTAGGTAGCTGAAAACAACAGAAATGTATTCTCTCTGAGCACTGGAATATATAAACCCAGTGTCAAGGTATCACCTGGGCCATGCAAGCTCTGAGACTCTGGGTAGAATCCTCCCTTACTTTTTCTAGTTTCTGGAGGTGACCCCCAATCCTTAGTGTTTCTTGGCTTGCAGCTGCATCACCTCGTGTTCCCGCGCGTGTGTCTCCACCTTCATTTGACATTTCTCTCTTCTTACAAATATACCAGTCATATTGGATTAAGGGCCACCCTACTCAAGCATGACCTCACCTTAACTTGATTACATTTGCAGAAACCCTATTTCCAAACAAGGTCACGTTTCACATACCAAGGTTAAGACTGCAATTTATCTTAGGACTTAGATATATCAAGGTTAGGACAATTCAGCCAGCAGCTTATGGGAACAAGGTAAAGCTATATAGAAGACCAATATGGTTTTCTACTTCATGGAACATACAATATTCAGAGGTGTTCAAACATACAAAAATTTTTTAAAATAATTTTATATGTCATTAACAGCAATTGTAAGAAGTACAATCACAGAAAAGCATGATATGAAATGGTAATAAGGATGACAAACTGCAGGAGTGTGAATGATTCATCCAATATACAGTACTCATATCAAGAAAAAGTATTCTATCACTGGGCACAGTGGCTCATGCCTGTAATCTCAGCACTTTGGGAGGTTGAGGCGGGCAGATCTCTTGAGGTCGGCATTCAAGACCAGCCTGGCCAACCCTGTTGAGACATGGCGAAACCCTGTCTCTACTAAAAATACAAAAATTATCTGGGCGTGGTGGTGCAGGCCTGTAATTCCAGCTACTTAGGAGGCTGAAGCAGGTGGACTGCTTGAACCTGGGAGGCGGAGGTTGCAGTGAGCTGAGTTCATGCCACTGCACTACAGCCTGGATGACAGAGCAAGACTCCATTAAAGAAAAAAAAAAAATGAAGGAGAGAGAGAAAGAAGGATAGAGAGAGGAAGAAAGAAAGAAAGAAAGAAAGAAAGAAAGAAAGAAAGAAAGAAAGAAAGAAAGAAAGAAAGAGAAAGAAAGGAAGGAAGAGAAAGAAAGAGAAAGAAAAGAGAAAGAGGAAGAGAAAGAAAGAAAGAAAGAAAGAAAGAAAGAAAGAAAGAAAGAAAGAAAGAAAGAAAGAAAGAAAGAAAGAGAGAGAGGAAGAAAGAAAGAAAGAGAGACAGAGAGAAAGAAAGAAAGAAAGAGAGAAAAAAAGAAAGAAAGAAAGAAGGAAGGAAAGAGAAAGAAAGGAAGGAAGAGAAAGAAAGAGAAAGAAAAGAGAAAGAGGAAGAAAGGGAAGGAAGGTAAAGAAGGAAAGGAAGGAAAGGAAAGAAAAGAAAGGGTAACCTATCATTTTAGGATGGTACAAAGTCTGGAATCCTGGGATCAGAAGGATCAGCTAGTTGATACTCCAGATTCTTTTTACCTTAAGTATTAGTTTTGCTATCATTAAGAAATGCTTAGCCACAGAAGTGATAATGATACGCAATGCAGTATAATTGCAGTTGCAGATTCTGTGGAAATTGAATTACCAAATAATGTCAATGCTAAAAATATTGATTTTAATATATTTTGAATTCCCTGTAACTGTTCATTCCTGAAATGCTGATGATATTTGGAGATGATCAAGAAAGAAGCATAGCATTAATCAAAAAATTACAATTTCGGATTCTTCAGAGCAAGAAAGTGAAGTTTACAAACCACTAAAGATGATGCATGGGTATTTGTACCTGTGAATGGGTTCTTTGGTCCATGTGGAAGTCTGTAATTTGAAGACAGGTACAGAGTCTACTGTAGTCAATTTCTATAGCAATAAGAGCCATTAAAAAAGTCAGGATCATATAAACTGAGATAATTTGCCCCAACTTTGGGATTAGAAGCAGAGAAAACTCTCAATCAAAAGGAAATTTGTGCTAGCTTTGTCTTGTTTTCAGAGTAGATATCAATGCCAGGCTCTCAAGGCCTTCTGTGCTTCTGTGTGCCCTTGAAATACAGAAAACCTTCCATTGTTCATGAATATTTATAAGCTTTCTCTTCCTCGTGGCACGTAGGTAGGACTATGAACTTTAAGTGAGTATATTTCTAAATATAATCCATGGACTAGTGGAGAGTTTTAAAATGTCCTTTCCAGATTCCTTACATCTTCCTGCCCTAGATAAATTCAAATTTGGTTTGCTGTAATACTCCTGATTACCAGGAACCATTACTGACTATAAAAATGTGATAATGTCTGTTGGAAAACGGCAGAGCACCATCCACATTTCTGCTAGTGGCATTTTGGCCTCTTGCTTTGACATTTGTACATTCTCCCATCTTAAATAAAAATCCAAGGATAGCATTATTACTGTGCCCTTCAAATTCCTCAGGTAACTTGATCTTAATAGATGCTTCCACTAAGATCTTTCCTTTTGATTATACCCAAACATTTTTGAAAACTACAGGCTTGAAAATACAGATAAAAGATAACTGATCCAAAAAGGTGTTCTAATATTTCCCTTGCTTGCTTTACTGACATCTCATATTTCAGTTTCCAGTTTGCTTTTTAAAAAATTTTACTTTTGACCGGGTGCAGTGGCTCATGCCTGTAATCTCAGCACTTTGGGAGCTGAGGCAGGCAAATCATCTGAGGTCATGACTTCGAGACCAGCCTATCCTTCACCCAACGTGGTGAAACCCCATCTCTACTAAAAATACAAAAATTAGCCGGGTGTGGTGGCAGGTGCCTGTAGTCCCAGCTACTTGGGAGGCTGAAACAGGAGAATCATTTGAGGCCAGGAGGTAGAGGTTACAGTGAGCCAAGACCGCGCCATTGCACTCCAGCCTGGGCAACAAGAGCGAAACTCTGTCTCAAAATAGTAATAATAATAAAAATGTTTACTCTTTTTTTAAGGAACTAATTACTGTCAATGATCAGTTTTTCCTGTCTAAACTATGTTCTTTTCAATTTATCCTCTGTAAAAATATCTCTGCTCCTGGAAAATAAGATGTCAAGCTTGGATGAGACAAGTTTCTAAAGGTCTCTTTTGTTAATTGATTGATTGTGATAAGTCTATTCGATCTATGGTTTAGTCCTATGTATTTTGGAAGATAATGTCTCCTTCCTTCAAAATACATGTGCTCAGCTACCCTGTAGTGAGTCAGTGAAAGGTGTCCACTTATATACAGCAGGAAAGGGATGTAATGAATCAGAAAGGGATGTGTTTTATGCAGTAAGCACTTTCCACACTCTTTCCTGTGCTGCTACATTTATGCTGAAATGGTCCATTTATTTTAATCCTAAATAGGGTCCCTAGACAAGAGCTGAGAATGGAAGTCAAGTAAAAGGAAAAAGAAAAGGATTTCTATTTCAGAACGAACAAAATTCAAAACAAGGGGAAAAAATCAACCCTCATTTAGCCCTTGGTAAAATTGAATTTTTATGGCACCTACTCTTTCTCACTGTAGGAATTTGCTTTCAAAACTTCTCCCTTACCCTCCAATCCTGATGTGGCTTGCAGCTAAATGAATCTTCCCCACTCTCTCATCGCAAGTGTGTTTCTGCTGTAGTCCTACATCTCAAAAGGATGGGAAGGTTGAGTTAAAATCATCTGTTCAAGGTAGAGACCTTCAATTGATACGTTCTAAAAATGAGTCTGTGAGTATCAGCAGTCCCTACAAAATTATCATCTGTTCACACCAGTGGGATCAGTGCACAAAGTCAAGAGCACAGCCCTCCCACAGGCCCTACAAACCAACCCCAAACAGGCAGCACAAGAATATTGCTCAAAACAGAAATTCGGAAAGCAAGCCCTGTAAGGCACCAGCCCTCTCTATCATGACCGGGAAAGTTTAAAATCTTGACCAATGAATCTAGATAGATTACGAAAGGACATAGAGCAGAAATGGAAATTTTTGAAAGAACTGGAAATAGAACTACCATTCAGTCCAGCAACCCCACAACTGGGTATATAAGCAAAGGGAAATACATCACATAGAAAAAGATACTTGCACTCATACATTTATCACAGCACAATTCACAATAGCAAAGATCTGGAATCAAGTGTCCATCAGTGGAGGATTGGATAGAAAGTGGTGTATATACATACCATAGAGTATACTCTGCCATAAAAAGAATGATATCATGTCTTTTATGGCAATGCAAATAGAATTGAAAGTCATTAGCCTCAGTGAAATAACGCAAAAATGGAAAGTCAAATACTGCATGTTCTTGCTTACAAGTAGGAACTAAAAAAATGGGTAAGGATGGACATACAGAATGAAATAATAGACATTGGAAATGAACAAAAGGTAGAGGGGTGGGATGGTGGGAGGGAAGCGAGGGCTGAAAAGTTACCTTTTGGGTACAGTGTTCACTATTCAGGTGATGGGTGCACTAAACCCTGGACTTCACTACTACACGATATAGGCATGTGGGAAACCTGCACTTGTACCCCTTAAATATATGAAAATAAATAAATTATATTTAAAAAGAAAGAACACACAGCATAATCAGGATCTGGTAGTACCAAATTACCAGTATTAGATGGACACACTTGTCAAGTAATAACCAATCGTCTCTCCAACAGTTACTTGGTGGTTAACTACTAAAATGTAGTCAACACGGAAGTAATATCACTAAATTCTCTTTTCTTAATAACAACACTTGTGCTTGAAGTGAATGTTTGTCATATTTGGTTTCCCAGTACATAAACTCATTCTTATTTCAGAGGGATCTCCATTGTGAGAGTCTTTGTTTAAAGGGAGCCATAACTTCCTATATAAATGAAAGAGGGGACCAGACACTCCATCTCTCCACCCAGGCCTGAGAGTTAAGGTGCAGGCATATGGCTTAGAATAGAACAATTAGATACCACAGTGAGAGCTTTGAAACTTGAGCAAATGACATTAAGACAAAATAAGAGTCAAAATCCATTAATAATAGTAGTGACATTAAGAGTTAGTAACATTAAGAGAATTCATGAACAACGGTGGCATGTAGTGATGAAGGTGGTGTTGCAGCTTTCAATGATGATGGTTAGAATGCCTAGAAAGAGAATAAAGTGATAATAGTGGCATTCTAAACAGGTTATTTCTTTAGTATAATGCATTTGTTTCTACTGCCAAGCCTTCCTTAGTTTCTGCTTATTTTAGGAGTCTTCCAATTGTTTCTTTGAGCTACTATTTTCCCAAGTCCATTTCAGATTAACTTAATCATCTTCTGTTACTTACACTCAAGGGGTCAGGGTTATGGAAAACAGAGCCTCAGAAACACATGGGAATAAGACATTGGTTGTCTGTCCTAGGTTGAGGCAAATGTCAGTCAAAGTCATATCAATATTTCGGGAGAGAAATATGAAAGTTCATGATACACATGGTTACAAAAGAGGAACTTGGAATGATTGCAAAAGAGTAGCAAGAGGAGTCTAAAAATCCAAGAAAGCAAGGTCAGGTGGCTGCTCTTAACAGCACTTGCCAACTTAAAAAAAGAAAATAGTAATTTCAAGTCTCCATACTGCATGATGTAAGGCATAGAGGTCACCAAAATATCTTATAGCTCATAGCTACATGACTGAGATTGCCAAACTAAACTGAAAGTTTGACCCTAATGGTTGTTCAATTACAATAACATTAGAATTCCCAATCTCACAATTTCTCAGTGAAAATAAAAGCGTTGATTAGGCATGAGTAAAACTCTTAGGATTGGAAAAGCATCTTGAAACCATAAACCCATGAAAAGTATTTGTCTGAATAAAGGTCTCTTTGTCCTGTGTGTGGATTCTCATTCAAGAGCGGAGCCAGTGCTAATGTTCCAGCTCTTTCAGGGGGTCCATATCTCTTACCAAACTTAAAGCCTCACATGCTCTAAGGAGCTAGTTAAAACCCAAACTGAGTAGGAGGAATCTTACATACACCAAAGTATTGCTGGATTTGGTTATTCTAGAGCATTGAAAATCTGACTAGTGGGTACTGGAATGTATTCTGAGGATGCTAAAACAAGGGAGAACAAATTTAACCCCAAATCCAACACAGCACCTGTTTGAGAGAAAGTCTGAGTATGGAAGACTGGTTCACAGTATGCAATATTATAATAGTCCACCCTAAGCATAGGCCCGTTAACAAAAATGTATTGGTTGCATTTGGCAGAGAGTTTACTGTCTCTGGAAGGTAGGAATGTTGGACTAGATACACATGATTTTTTCCTGTCCTCACTCTCAAACAATGAGACATGAACCTGGGGAATGCTAGCATTTGTCAACAGCACTTTAATGATGATTTCCTATATCCTGCAATGCTACAATTCAGACATACATTCGTTAATTTTATTAGAGTAGGAGGATTACAGAGTATCAGATGCAAAGTGATCACTAAAACAGTAATCAGAGAAGGCAGCAGCACCAGTGTGGGAAACAAGATGGTCTTATTCACAGAGGTCTTAGGAAGTAGTTAATTGATCACAGGACCTATAGAACAAAACAGATGAGTAGGCATCAAGGCCTGAGAATTTTAGAGCAAAGCCATGTTTGTTTCAGCAAATAACTCTTCTCTTTTTGACAAATGACACTTGCCCTGCAACTGGGTACTATTGGAGATCAATCTAGTCATGGGATATCAAGCGACATGCAGTCTGAGTTGACTAGTAAGACTTGGACGTTATATGCTCCCCCGTTCACAAATTCACATCTTCACAGCAGCAGTCCATCATTAACTCAAAGTGATTTATGTGGAATTGGAAGTGAGCAGGTCAGGAAGGCACTAGTAATCATTCACACTCCCAGCATATTTACTCCTTTCACAGTTCTGCCCCCTCTAAAACTACCTATGGCTTCCTGAGGAATTTTCCAGGAGAATCAAAATACTTTGTGATCATCAGATAGACAATGCTATTGACACTAGACAGAATGCCACGACATTTCAGTCAGTTTAGAAGTGGCCCAAGAGGATGTGGAGAAGAGAAATACATTGGTGGTTCTTCAGTGGCGGCATTTTATGAACTTCACCTGTGGAGAGATTATCTGGGGTAAGTTTCTACTTTGATTCGTTGTCAGTAAATGATGGTTTTACCAGGCATTCTAGAGCAAGATTAGATAATTTACAACAAGAATCTAAGGGTGAAACATATGTGAGAAGACCTCTCTCAGAATGAGCCCAAAGTTTGAAAACATTCACATCTCCTATGAGTATTCACAAAAAGTCCCCTAAAATAAGGGGACTTTAAATAAACATATAAAAGATGATCTTCCCTGTGGACTTCTGTTATCTTCCCTTCCTAACCACTCTAGTGCTTTAACTTACGAACAAGGGGGCATGGTAGCATAGTTAGAGGTTAGCCATAAACTCAAAACATTGGATTTTAATCTTGACCAAGATGATTAGTCCATTGACTGATTTGTCCCCAGCAGCAGCAAAGCCAGAGTTCCTATTCTGATAATCATACCTCAAGGCCACCAGTCCTGTGTTCAGTGCCACATAGATTCTATTTGACCCCGTTCCCTCATGAAGGGGATAATAGTTGGTCCTTGCAAGTATAAAGGCATTCTGGATTTAGATTTGTCTTCTCTGCCCATCATTTTTCTGCAAACAACATCACCTGTGAACCTACTGAGCACCTTGCACATAATCACTGTATCCCATAAAATTAAATTTCATGCAGGAATTCACTTTGCAATTAAAGAACTCAGACAGTGGGATGATGCCCATGGAATTTAGGATCTCGAAACACAGCATCAACCAGATGCAAATGGCTTTGTAGAGTAGTGGCATCACCTATATGACTCAGTCTCAGCTGGGAGAGAACCCCTTCTCAAGTTGGGATGCAGTCTTATAAAATGCAATATACATTCTGATGCTATGAACAATATATGGTACTATTTTTCCATGGGTAGAATTAAAGTCTCTGGAATCTAAGGGGTAAATGCATGAATAGTCACTTTTAGATAAATGACCCGTTTACAATTTATTTTTACTCAGCTTCCTCAATTCTGGGCTCTTCCAAGTTTAGAGGTATTCATAATAAAGGGAGAACTTCAGTCTCTACAGGGCAATGATGTTACAGAATCTGAGACTGCCACATAGACAGTTTAGGCTCCTTATACCTGTGGATAAACAGGCTGTCTTCTGTTACTGATACTGACTATCTTTTTGATAATCGGGATTAGGATTTGATAGTCAGAGTTAGGATTCTTGCATACAGCAAAAAGGGTTATAGAAATGGAAACCAGAGGAGCCTTTATGTTGACTCATTATTCTATCATGCACAGTGGCAGAAGATAATGGACCTTTATATCTCTTTTAGGTGGGATTGCCAACATTTGGGTTTCCACACTGGGTAAGAAACCTGATCAAATGAGTTGCTAGGCAGAAGCAAAAGGAGCATGGACTGGTTGTGGAGAAGGAAGGTGCTAAGTACTAACTTCATCAACTGGCTTCCTTGCTAGTTATCCATAATTTCTGGAGCCTTCATCCATAATTTCTCTTTGTTGTGGAAATGCGATTTTATATATTTTAATTTTCCTTTTGGTTTCTATCTTTCTCCCCCACAGTTACCTATAGGGTGTGTTGGCTGTGGCCAACTTTAAACTTGCTCCATAGGTTGCAGAATATCTAACCAAGATCACGGCAGAATAAGGAGAGAAATGGCCCATCACCTGGAAAGCTATAATGTAGAGCCATAAAGAGATATTGATGAGAATTTGGGATGTCTCCCTTTGGGGAAAAGGAGTGAGTGTATTTAATTGCCCATGGAGTTGCATCATATTGAGAGGTATTTGTTTTATGATTATTGTGGAAGAAATACATTATCTGGAGACTGGATAACCAAATAGGTTGACTGTAGTAGACATTGTCTGCCCAGCATAGAAACCTCCGTCCCACTGTAGGGAATTCCTCCTTGGGTGAGTCCATTCTCCGTTGCAACCTCCAGTAGCAAGGGTGCTGATGTATGATGGTGGCATCAGCTTCTAGCCATGAAGAAGGTAGTGTCTGTGGGGGCGCCATACCTGGAATATAACTGCAGAGTGGCCTCTGCTGTGTTCCCATGAGTCTGGTCTCTGCATTCCTGTCCATTTTTCCAAATCAATTTCTCCAATCATTTATTAGTTCTATAGATGACCTGATTCACCTCCATAAATTTGTTTTCTGCTTTAGTTAATAAGAGTTCATGTCTGTAACCTGCATCCTAGAATGCTCACTGAGACATGGCAGTGTCATCAACAGGAAAGAAAAATATCCAATGCTATAATTAGAAAGAAAGATGAAAGTCTTGTGTATTTTGACTGCGTAAAGAGCTAATGTTTCTTGAAGATGCTTAAAAAATGTAACCAGCTTAATTATTATAAGTGGATACAATGGACTGAATGTCTGTGTCTCCCCTAAACTCCTATGTTGAAATCCCATCTCCATTGTGATAGGGTTAGGGAATGGGCCTTTGGGAGGTGATTAGGTCATGAGGGTGGAGCCCTCATGAATGAGATTGGTGCCCTTATAAAAGAGGCCCGAAAGAGCTCTCTTCCCCTCTTTCTGTCATGTGAGCATACAAGAAGTCAGCAGTCTGCAACATCAAAGAAGACCCTCACCAGAACCCAACCAGTGTGGCGCCCTGACCCCAGACTTCCAGCTTCCAGAACTGTGAGAAATAAATTTCTTTTGCTTATAAAACACCCAGTTCATGGTATGTTCTTATAGCAGCCTGAACAGATTAAGACAGAGGATACCTGTGGTATATTTTTAACAAAATCATAGACAGCACAAAGCAGGCTAGGGAAAGAATGGGGGTGGAGTATGAGGAATAGAACATAAGGAATGACTGAATCAGAATGGAATAGATACACAATAGGCTGGAGTCAAGCTCCAAATAAAATAAGTTGAAATATAGTAAAGACAAATAAGGAATTCTGCATGACCAAAAAAACAGCTGCACCATTCTAAAATGTAGAAAGAGGGAGCAGGATGTGTTGACAACTTCCAGTGTGTTTCAGAAATATTTAGGCATTGTATTGAATAATAATCTTTGAATGTATCAACACTGTACCTCTCCCCTTCCCAAGCTGCTTGGCTCTTGAGTATCTGTTTTCTCAACAAGCTCCTCCAGTGATTTACCCAGAAAGGAGAGTAAAAAAGGAAATGTACCATGATGTATCCTGAGACTGTGCCTTAAGAAATTCAGCCCTCCTGATCCAGTATTCAGAGAACAAGTCTGCCTCTCTCTCTTTCTCTTTCTCTCTCTCTCTCTCTGGGCGGATCTCTATCAGAACCAAGGACCTTCTGGCTTGGAGCTCTGAGTACTCTCCTGTGCAGGAGGTGCTGCTTGGTGTCAGGTGTCTGAAATCCTCTTGCTTCCATCTCTGGTGGCTTGGATTCTTTTCTTTCTCAGAAATGTCATGTGCTTCCATGCACTCCATTCTCCAGAAGTACCCCTGGGCTCCTCCACTGGCTCCAAGATTGCATCACTAATGAAAAACATCTTGGCAATCACCAGAGCCTGCCATCTCATGCTCCCTCTACTAAAATATTGACCACCTCCTACCATAGAGCCCCCAGAAAACTGCCTGAGTGAGTCATTTCTAGCTTAGACAGAGGAAATACTTTATTCCAATATATGATCTGTACTAAACCAAACCTTGTAAGATCCCGTCATCCAGTTTTCCTTTGCCCTATCCTGCCTTGTCTTGTTATTCCATTGTATCCCACCTCAACCTATCTCTCAGTGGGTCTTATTTATTTATTTGAGACCAGGTCTCACTCTGTTGCCTAGGATGGCATGCTGGGAATACAGGTACATGCCACCATGCCTTGTTAATTTAAAAAAGATTTTTTAGAGATGGGGTCTTGCTGTGCTGCCCAGGTTATTCTCAAACTCCTGGACTCAGGAGATTGTCCCACTTCAGCCTCACAACTAGATGGGATTACAGGGATGAGCCATTGACTCTGATAGGGTCTTTCTCCTCTTCTGGCACCTTGGGTGGATTATTCAGAGACAGACTCCAGGATGAAAATCTGGGTGTAGGAAGTTTATCGGAGAGTCCTCGCATGAACATTATTCAAAAGAGGATGAGGGAAGTAAAACTGAGCCGAGAGAGAAAGTGAACTGTGACGCAATTGCACATAGTCCCACCGGGGCCTCTGAACTGGATGCAACTTCAGAATTGTCTCAAATTAAGGCAACAGAGCTGAGACTTTGTTCCTCCCACCCCCAACCCCTCCTCCGCCAGCTCACGAGCCACTAGAAGCAGACTATCCCAGGGAGAGAGTGTAAACTTGCTCAACGTAGCTTCCTTCAGCTAAGAGCAACTCCAAGAGGGGGATTTGGCTGTGAGACAGCAGCAGCCAACACTCACGGTGCCTTGGAGAATGCATGTCCTTGTTGTCTTGGAGGGGGCATCTGAATAGCACGCCACAGCATTCGCTACTCCTGGGCATATACAGCCGAACACGCTGAGGAGGAGAAGTTAGCTCTACAACTGTCTAGTCAGAGGAGTGGGCCACCTCCCTTTCCACTCCAGTGAAACTCATGTTGCTGCTTTTCCTAAGTACTCTTTTTATTAGAAGGATTCTATTCCACTGGAAAATACTTCACGCTCTAGTGTTGGGTCTTCCAGAGAGCTTTTCTTCATTTAGCTCTTTAGTGCTTCTCTTAAGCTCCCAAAGACAAGAAAACAAGGTGCCCCCACACAGTAGTGGAAGGACCTTAGAGATGGCTTAATCTAGTTCCTTCATTTTCAGGTCCTCAGAGACATGGCCCATCTTCCCCAAGGCCACACATCTGCTTAGCATTGGAATCAGAACCATAACCCTCGTCGAGTGGTCTTTGTTCTCCCAGCAAATGATGCTGTGATGCTGATGCTGTACTACATAACTCATTAAGTTCGGAAGTATGTGTCCTGGCTCCTCAATGAGACTGCAAACTGAGCCATTTCTTAAGCTGTTTTACAGAAAAACATATAAAACAATAGGAGAACTAGTAAAAGCCCATCTCTGCTAAGATTTCATTCAGCCACTGGGTAGGGTTAAACATGAATGCATTTTTCAGTTTTTTCATACTGCACACTGGTGATTTTCTGGCTATAAGTTATAACAAAGTTTATCATTCAAATGGCCCCCTAAAGTGCAAGTTGTCTTAGAGGAATAAATAGTGTCTAATATGTCTGTTTTTCTGGTAAAGGAGAGAAAAACAGAAAACTGAATAATATGAAAAAGAAACAGGAGGAAAAATTAAAAACACAAGTAGCAGTGGTTTTCGCCCCAGTGGAAAACATACATTTATTGGGAAGAATTCTCAGCAGGAACAGTGGAAATCTTACATTTTCTAGTTCAATTACAACATCAGGATCTTAGATATTGGTAAGAGGCTTGTTTCCAAGAACTCTGATGCTGAATCAATACAGTCCTAAGTGATACATTAGAAGTACTGCAGAAAATGTCCTACCGTTATTAATAAATTGTTCCATAGCCTTCAATATATTTTTTCTTATACATTTAGTCATTGTTTAAATTACTGTTTTACCGAAATGAAATTATGAATGTTGGGGATTTAGGAAAAATAATGCTGCAATTTGTAAGCCAGCCAGCCTGGCTGTTCCGTCCACAGGTTGAACCATCAACTTATGATACACAATAGATTCACCCAGGAAATTCTCAGATCAGCAATTTGTTATGAAAATACACTATGCTGTCCTTTGGACTCAGATTTGAGAATACTGTTCAGATATTAGTTGGATGTGTTTATATTTATTGCTTTTAATGGGGTTGCATGGTGCCAGGCAACACTTTTCTCTGTTGGATACTGTTTGGCTTTTGGCAAAGGAAAGAATCTCTGCTGCTTAATACCCAGCACACAAGAAAGGGCCCCTTAGCCCTTCCCAAGCTCCTGAATCTCTTCAGATAGCAGTCATCTCCTTACTACGAAATAAGGCTTTTCACTCCAAAATTTAAAATAAAGCCTAGAATCGAATGCCTCTGACAGAATAGACATATTGATGAAGCGTTCATGGTATTTTTGAGATAATATTGAGAAATGACCCTTCCTACTCTGGACTTTGAGCAGAGATAATACACGTGAGATGTTTGGACACTTCTGACGTGTACAGTAGCAGGTGCAGAACAAAGTCCTCTTATATTAACTAAAGAATAGAATATAGGGCAGAGTGCGGTGGCTCACGCTTATAATCCCAACACTTCGGGAGGCTGAGGCAGGCAGATCATGAGGTCAGGAGATCAAGACCATCCTGGCTAACATGGTGAAACCCCGTCTCTACTAAAAATACAAAAAATTAGCCAGGCATGGTGGCATGCGCCTGTAGTCTCAGCTACTCAGGAGACTGAGGCAGGAGAATCACGTGAGCCTTGGAGGCAGAGGTTGCAGTGAGCCAAGATCACACCACTGCACTCCAGCCTGGTGAAAGAGTGAGACTCTGTCTGAAAAAAAAAAAAAAAGGTAGATGAGCAGATCCATACTGGTTGAAGATCTGTACTTGAAAAGTGTTGGCTGATGAAAAATGTGACAAAAGCAGAGACTCAAGTGATATGTCACAGGAAATTTACACGTCAGGGCATTTAGTTAGGACTTCTGTGATAGTGTCATTTGAGAGGATCCGGAATGGGCCATTTAGCCATTATTCTCTCTTCTACCAGCCTTCCATGGAGGGATAATAGAAATTTTACCTTTTTGTCATGCAAATTTGGTGTTAAAAAGAAAAGTTAACAGGTTGGATACACAGACACAGAGCATAGTAGAGTTAATCCCATGCATAGTTTGGGGAAAGTGGGGAATATTAAAATATATTTTAGAGAATCCAGAAAGATGAACAACATATATTTTTTCCTCTTTAGACAAGTTTGGTTTCAGCTGCTTTTGATTTCAGAGAAATGGACAAACCTAATTGAATCCCTTTTCCATCAATGCAATCAGTTTTATTTAATGTATAGACCAGAGCAGAATTCCTTAGCGGTCACCTGTTCTGACCCTGCCATTTCAGGGATAAATAAACTGAGGTCTAGATTTACTGAAGGTCACATATCAGCCTGTGTGGGCACAGATACATTTATGATCTCATCTTACATTCATTCACACCTACAACTCCACCCAACTTATCCAAGGAGGACTTCTTTCCACTGGGGGCCAACCTCTTGTTTCTTAGAAACAAGAAACCATAGAACATTCTGTAGGTCATTTCTATTGGCGAAATAAGTGAGAACACGAAATGTCAGCCACAGAGGATGAGAAGCAAAAGGAAACGAGCTAGGAAAGAGCCCACATGGAAGGGACAATGACAACTTGCTTCTCCTGCCCTATTTGTACCTTCAGTTCCCTGCCAAGGTAATTCTCCAACTTACATACACATCGGTAGGTTAGAACAGCATTGTTATCTCCATTTTACAGAGAGGAAGCTGTGGCCTAAAGCAGCCAGAAGGTTTGCTTCTGGGAAGACGCTACTCAGGCAAAGTCGGTAGAACATAGAGCTCTGAGACCAGAAGAAATATAAATGCTTCCTTGTGCTGTAATGGGCCTAGATTAAAAACGTTTCCTGGGAAGAGTGCTGTGATCATAAAGGGCATCACTTTCTGCCCAAAATCCAAGAAGCGGGAAAAGTTTCTGACTACAGAAAGGAGACAAGGACTGTAATTACGCTGGAGGTAATCTGACAGAAACATTGTTTGGGGATAAGATCCTTTGAAAAAAATTTTATGAGTGAAGTCAATGCTTGCCTTTGGCTGGCTGGCAATTTATGATCACAAAACCCAGAACTGCAACTTTTAATAATGCTAATAAATGTCACTCTTGTCATTTCTTTTATCCTGATTTATAGTAAATTATTTCTCATCCCAATTCAATTCATCGAGCATTTGACATCCTCTGTGTTTCAGGCCTGTTGACTATACCGGAGATTCAAAGATGCGAAGATCTCAGGAGACCTCAGGCTTTGATGAACAAGCAGTCCAGATTTTCAAAAATATGTTTCAGGTTTCCTATAAACCCTGCATATCTAAACTTCTAAAACTGGAAACAAAGATAAAACACGGATATAGGGAAATATTCTGCATGACTGTTAGAAAAAAATAGCAATAACCCCAACCAGGAATGTAAGTAACATGTCTTAAAAGCAACCTGGGCCGTACGCGGTGGCTCATGCCTGTAATCCCAGCACTTTGGGAGGCTGAGGTGGGCAGATCACAACGTTGGGAAATCGAGACCATCCTGGCTAACACAGTGAAACCCCATCTCTACTAAAAATAATAATTAAAAAAAAATTAGCCGGGCATGGTGGCATGTGCCTGTAGTCCCAGCTACTGAGGAGGCTGAAGCAGGAGAATCACTTGAACCTGGTAGGAGGGGGTTACAGTGAGCTGAGATTGCTTCACTGCACCCCAGCCTGGGCAGAAAGTAAAAGTCCATCTCAAAAAACAAAAAATCAAGCTGAAGAATTAGCATTGGCAATGGCACATGAGACCTTTTCGTGTAGGGGAAAAAAAAAGTGACTGCAGAAGAAAGCATCTTGTTGATGAGGAAGGGTAGTGAGTGGGTCCATCTGCTTATGAGAAAGGTTTCAAGAGATAACTTCCACAGCTCCCTGGGGGGCTGCAGGACTGCTGCTGCTCCTGTATTTTCAGACTAACATGTTTCCCTCTTCTGAAATATAAGCTACTTGTGCATTTATAAATTACCTTGCAATATGAGGTAAATGTACTGC
The DNA here is from genome assembly GCF_000951035.1 of Colobus angolensis palliatus. Classification (NCBI taxonomy): domain Eukaryota; kingdom Metazoa; phylum Chordata; class Mammalia; order Primates; family Cercopithecidae; genus Colobus; species Colobus angolensis. Next base: position 9,491,641 of record NW_012119598.1, on the reverse strand, counting down.
TTTCGGGATGACAGGCAGAGTTTGCAAATCTCTTTTCCTTCTTGCTTAATCCCTGGATTTTACCTATACTCTGAATGCAAGTAATGCACATTAGTCAATTAATAGGCTGTTAAACGACAATAGTTCCGGGCAATTTAATTACTGTTGGTAAAATAAGAAATGAATGATTGCATGTCAGTAACCAATTCCACTTCCTTTCCTTGGAACAGATTAACTTTGAGTCATGATAGTTTCTCTGGAAAAAAAAATTGATTGTTTCTGTGAACCTATTAGTTGCTGTTTCGTGTATTACAGAAATTTAGGTTTTCGTGTTGTATTTCTTATCTAGGTGGGATGTGGGAAAGTTACACCAATGGTATTTATTTTCAAATATAATAACAATGTTGACTTTTAAATAAATTAATTACAATTGTTGATGGAAAGGCCAAGGCAAGAGTAAGAGTCCTTTGACTTTCTGTCCATATTAGTCTTCTGCCCACGCTTGCCAATTCTAGATCATTCACACTGTTTTTATTAGTTGAGTAAAAATCAAGAGGAAAAAATAGAAGAACAATAACCTTAGTTTTAGTGATTTTTTTTTTTTCATTTTGCACTCATTTTCCTTAGAATAAACCCCAAAATGTTTAACATAGTCTTTCTTGGTAATCTGGCTCCCAAGGTTTTACGTGTTAGTTTGTTTGACGTCTGTAGTCTCGACCATAGTCTAAGTCTCATGAAGGCAGTTACTTAATCACTTTGGTTCACTGTTATCTGAGGGATTTGAACAGTGCCCGAGCCAGTATTAATTAATGAGTAGAAGAAAAGATAGCTAAGGACAAGATCTCACTAGTTACTTATGACTTTAAAAGAGAGCTCTGAATGCATATGAAATAGGGAAGAGTGAATTGTCTAAAAACAATATATAGGAAAAAGTGAAAAATTCTACACTCTACTGATGAAACAAAGGATTGGACTGCATCACATAGGCTAAGATAAAGATAAATTGGACCTGAAAAAGTATGTACCATGAAAAAGCTGAGTTAGAAACAGTAAACTGTCAATCTTCTGTCCCTACCCACCTGAAGATTAGAAAACTCATTGCTTGCATCTCTGTTGATCATCTCCGTTGATAAATGTGTTTTAGTAGCAATTAGATGTGTTAATACATACGTTTGCAGATGGTTTCTTTAGAGCAATTAAGATTTTTGAAATACAGCCTTCCTCTGCAATCCCCTGTTATTAAATATTTATTGAAAAGCAAAGAAGATTTGTAGTTACATTTAGGAAGGATTATAGGGTTTACAGTTTACGGGGATGAAACCTCATAACATTCATTTTCAATGATTGGATCATCTTGCCCTACAATTAATTGCTTTATTGCATTGACATCTGGAGGGAGAATTTTTGGATCAAGTGCCAACAAATCCACATATCTTCCTACCCATTTAGATATCTCTTTCAAATACAATCCATTCCCTGTAAGACCCCTAGGTACTCAGTCTACTACTGGAATACTATCTAGGAAGGCTCAAGTTCACCCCTCCTGTCCACAAGTATAGACCATTGCAAGAATCTCCTAATTGGTTTCTCTGCCTCCAGCTTCACCTTCTACCAGTGCATCCTCTATTTTGGAAAGTTACCCTTCTAAAATGTAAAATTGATTCTTCCATTCATTGGTTCAAAGCCTTCCAGAATTTCTCAGTTGATAAATTAAAATCCAAATGGCTCCTGCTAGCAGAGATCTCGCACAGCGTCCCTCTCCAGTTTCATGCCCTGCCACCCGGAACTCTCGCCCCACATCTGGCCATTCATGTTCGTGTGCATCTTACTAGTCTGTGGCTGTGACACTCTCCACATCTTCTGAGCAAGAAGCCTTTTATTTAACCAGGAGAGCATAGCAATGAAAAAAGAACAGACTCCAAAGCCAGATACTTGGGTTCAAATCCCAGCTCAGTTGCATAATAACAGTGTAATTTTGGAAAAGTTACTGGTTTCCTGTGTTTTCGTTATTATGATGATAGTACTGCCATTCTTACTGAATGGGTTAACCCATATAAAACCCTCTTAGAGTAGTCCCTAGTTCACAGTGGCAGCTCAATAAAGTCAGCTACCAGTACTCACCCTCCAATTCTTGTCTCCAGCATCATTTCCCCATAGGGTCTTCTGTGATCTCATCACCTACCCTCGCCCCACCTCAAGCAGATCTGATCACTCTGAACTCAGTTCCACCCACTGTGTTGCACAGAAATCATATATTTATAGATCCAGCTCCCCACGCATTGTGTGACCATGGTCAGAGGTTTGCTGTGTTCACATTGGTGTTCTGAAAACCTATCCCAGCACCTAACATGGGTAACATAAAAGAAACTCAATCATTACATTTGAATAAGTGAATGAACAAATCAAAAAACACCAAGAAAAGTAAGCTGGAAGTACTGAAGGGCAGGCTTTTCAAGTCCTTCTGAGTGATTAGGGCTCTTTAGTGGCACAGGCATGAAAGGGTTCCAGGCTAGAGCTGATTCCGATCACATGGCTCTTCTCCAGTGAGAGGAGTGCAGCTAAGCCTCCAACACTTGGGCTTTGTTGGGTCCTAGCTGGTGAGGGATGCAGGGTGTGGAGCATCAATCACAGGGATCCCCTTTTGGGTTCTAGTCACTGGCTCCTGCCAGGAGGCATCTCTCATTTTTCTTTTGGGTCATTTTCTGGCTGATTGAAGCTCACCTTTTCCAGGGGCCAGGCAGAGCTGCTCCTCTAACGAGGCTGATGATAGCAAGGAGTAAGCACTGACTTGATACCTGTCGCTGGGCTCAGGGCTGTGCGCAATCTATTTCATGACACTGTAGAGTTAACCTTAGTTTCTGAATTGAAATCCAACCCTGCTCCACCACTCAGTAGCTCTGTCCTTGGCGAGTTACCTAGTTTTTCTGTGTACTGTATCTTCAGACATAAAATGAGAATAATACTAATAATGATACCTCATAGGACTGTTGTAAGGATAAATTCATTCAATCCACACAAAGCCTTTAGAATAGTGCCTACTACTTCGTAAGTGCTCAGAAAATGTTTTCTGTTGTTTCTGTAATTATCCCCATTTGACAGATGAGGAAACTGAGGCTCAGACAGATTAAGTCACCTACTGAAGGTCACAGGCTACAGAACGGGGACACACAACTACTCTTTCTAAGATTCATCACTGCCCCCAGTCCAACAGCAAAACCTCCTCCTGTCTCCAGTCCATCACCTTTCTCAGACCCAGCATGGCTCCTGATCAGTGAGACACAGCTATGGCACAAGCAAAATCCCTACAATCTGTCCATGCATTTTTTTTCTTTTTTTGAGATGAAGTCTCACTGTGTCACCCAGGCTGGAGTGCAGTGTCACAATCTCAGCTCCCTGCAACCTCCACCTCCTGGGTTCAAGCAATTCTCTTGCCTCAGTCTCCCAAGTAGCTGTGATTACAGGCATGTGCCAACATGCCCAGCTAACTTTTGTATTTTTAGTAGAGACGGGGTTTCACCATGTTGGTGAGGCTGGTCTAAAACTCCTGACCTCAAGTGATCCGCCCGCCTCAGCCTCCCAAAGTACTGGGATTACAGGCATGAGCCACCGTGACCAGCTAATTTTTCTATTTTCACCAGGGACGGGGTTTCACCATGTTGGTGAGGCTGGTCTAAAACTCCTGACCTCAAGTGATCCGCCCGCCTCGGCCTCCCAAAGTACTGGGATTACAGGCATGAGCCACCGTGACTGGCCTGCCTATGCAATATTTACAGCAAACTAAAACTAAAAAAATAAAAAAATAAAAAAAAATTTCTGCTTATCTGATTATCTGATATTGAGATCTGAGATCTAACTGAAAGTCTTATATTTACATTTGCTAAATCTAACCAACCTACAAGATGTGTGTGTGTGTGTGTGTGTGTGTGTAAAGTCACTTGGACCTTCAAAGAACTTTTGTCACCTTATTGCTGGCACTCTTGGGGAAGAGATTAAGTTACAGGGCAGACCATGAAGGCAGACATCCTGTGTCTCCCTGCTCTTATGAAGAGCTCTGAGATATCAGTGAACACCTTCAGTGCTAGCAGAAGATATCTGTTAGAAGACACTGAAGTAGGTCTGTGGAAAATGGTTTAGCAAACCCATTAAATAAGAGAAGTGGGGTCTGATTTCTTGGGAGTGGCTCATGAACAACCTCAGCTCAGCCTGCATTACGTGGTTTCAAGAGATTTCCATTTGCTGAATATTTTATGATGTTTATTTCCCCCCTTGACTTTAGGAGATTTCACATGCATGATTGCAGATTGAAAAAAACGTGGTAGCTTGTGGCCCTGCCCACTAAAACCATGTTTTCCTAATATTTGGCTTGGGTTAAGTAAGAAATGACACCCTCCTAAATTGATCTTCCTCCTCCATCCATCCCAGGGATGCAAGATTCACTTTTACCTTTTCCAGCGAACTTTAAACTGTCTCAGATACCATGTGCAGCATCCACACTGCCCTTACTTCAGGAGTCTTACCAAGAACTTGGGCTATTGTGGGTGCAGATCCAGACATCCCACTACTGGATTCCAGACATCCAGACACATGTGGATTTGGGATAGCATCATGCCATATGCAGGTCGAAGAGTAGCATCCTCTTAAGACTGGAAATAGGGTTGTAGGGTATTACACCTGGCGTTTTCTTCAGACTTCTCCCTAACTTCCCACACCTTGTTTCTTAGTCAAGGACTTTGGTTCTTGCTTGGAGCCTTGCCAGTAGGTACTTTCAGACAGTGGAATTTTATTGCTTCTCTCTACTTCTGTTCATTCTTTGCTTGCTGGTGTCTTGGGGTTCCTATTTCCTATATTAGGGCTCCTAAATTTACTACAATGGCATAGAATTCCAAAAAGTGAGGATCCTTTGGTGCTTTAGCTGCCTGACCTACCTTCCCAGGGCTGAGTCCACTTTCATGAAGAGGAGGAAGAACTCTAATGGAGGAGAGAATGGCTCCCAGAGCCCTAAATGTGGGCTGCATTACCGCTAAAGCAGACAGACTTCCCACTCTGGCTGTCTCATTCTCCTGCTCATTTGTTGTGTATTGTAAAAATTCAAGTGGCAGGATAACTGATATTGACAATATTTTGAGCTGAATTGAGGACAAATTAATGCTAATATTCTTATTCTACATCTCTAGTACATCTACTTCAGTATTCTATACAATTATTTGGTTTACTTGAAATTGTTTCAGTAATTTTTCATTCTGTTTTGAAAGAAGCAAGACTCTGAGCATCTGAAGCATGCAGGCAAAGATGTCCTAAATGAATAAAGTTAGGAAAGATGTTTGTTTTATCACACCATCTCTGACATTCCAAATTCTCTGGCTTAGTTTCCCTGTTCTCTACACATTGGCTGGTGATATTAAAACCTTTAAGAATTGCCTTCCTGAGATACTTTTCTTGTTCAATTATTTGGAACAAAGATTTATCTCTTAATTTTTTTGGGGGGGGGGTGAAGAATTAATTCCAGAACTTGATTTGGGAATGTTGGAATCAACTCAGGTCTCTTGAGTTACTCCATATTCCATTCAAAGGGAAGTTTCCCCTCTCCTGAATTCCCTCAGCCAAACTTTAAAGGCTTCTCAGACAGCATCAGGCTACATGAAATAGACAGAGGTGGCTGTTCAGTCCAAAGCTGCTGACCCAACTGTGGGCCATAATTCATAGCCTGAAAAGGCGGTGGGCTCAACAGCAAGGACAGTGTAAAATTCCCCTTCTGAAACAGGATGATGACTTTGCCTCTGTTGTGATGTTCAGGTTGCTGGCTTCACAAATGGAAGGAAAGGAAAAGGAGGGTATTAGGCAAAGAAAAGTAGAACTTGAAACACTGGGGGAAATATACCTGAGATACGCTTTTCTAAAGGCTTGCATATTTAGCTGCAGATGTTTTTCCATAAAGCAAACCTGACGATTTTACTTCTCATTTAAGGTTTTTACCAGGTGTTAGTTTTTTGTAAAAGGAAGTCCAAACACTTTTGTGTGGCCCATACCAGGCACTTCAAAGTCTGGCTTGGCCAGTCTAATACCCCAATATTTAATTAGAGGTACAAATGTTGTTTCTCTACTCAACTGGAAATGGGGAGGCCTAGTTACAAGAAAGAGACAGCACTCCTTGCCCTTAGAACACCGTCTACAGGGGCAACAAATGCATCTCTTTCAGCCTCTCCTGGTTATCCCACACTTCACTGGGCATTTTTTTTTTTTTTATTGAAAACCACTCACAATTCCCCACTTCCTAGCTAAGCCTTGATTGGTCCTTTCTTTTTAAATTGGAACATGCAATTTCATTTAAGAAATTTGTATATGTAACTTAAATAAATATAAATGTATATATTTATAATTGTACATCTATGTATCCTTCACGGCCCTGTCTCTGCCAAATGCGTGTGTCTGTGCTCTCTACATTCACAGACATTAGAGCGTGCTATTAAAGTCTGTTTTGTCTGTTTTCATGTCTGTTGCCCCTGCAGACAGTGCTCTAAGGGCAGGGAATACTGTCTCATCCTCGTAAATAGGCCTGTCCATTTCCAGTTCAGTAGAGAAACAATATTTGTACCTTTAATTAAATATTGGGGGATTAGACTGGCATTATGCTTCAGGACTAAACCACAAATTAAAAAATGATTTACTTTGTACACACACACACACACACACAGACACACACACCTCAATTCTGTATTATCAAGGTTGCAGTTGCAGAGGGCAAGATAAAATTCAGCAAGAAATCTCCAACTGCCTTCCACACGAAATATGCAAAAGAAATATACAACGTGATGGATACCTTCAAAGGAAATGTGAAGTTATTAGGCAAAAAGCACAAGATGACTATCATCAGGCACAAAACATGTGCTCCAGATGGTAGGAATGACACAGAAAAGGCAGAGCACCGAGGAAGAATGAGCTGTCAGGGAAGGCTCTGAGGAGGTGAGACCATGTGAAGGGTGAAGGGGATACATGGAGGAAGATCCGGGGGCGGAATCTAAGGACATCACTGCCCAGTCAGCAGCTGGCAGAGAAAGATACAAGGGACACCTTTTAAGGAAAGGACATCCAATTCCAGATGGAAATGTTTACAGTCAATATTGGCCTTATGACCTTTGACCTCCAAGCTTTCTTGTTCTCCCACTGTCATACTTTTTAAAATGACAAATCGTGAAGTATAAACAAATGCCTGGAGAGAAAAATCACATTTTAGACTACAACTCAAAAGCATTCGTAGTAGAAACTACTTAACACTGGTTGTGACATTTTTATGAGAATAGGCCCCAGATTCTCTAAATTTGTCTACTTGACTCTTTTTTTGTCAAACTTTTATTTTAAGTTCAGGGATACAAGTTCAAGTTTGTTACATAGGTCAACTTGTGTCATGGGAGTTTGTTGTACAAATTATTTCCTCACCCCCAGGTATTAAGCCGAGTACCCATTAGTTCTTTTTCCTTATCCTCTCCCTCTTCCCACCTGCCACCCTCCAATAGGCCCCGGTGTGTGTTGTTCCCCACTGTGTGTCCATGTGTCCCCATTGTTTAGCTCCCACTTATAAGTGGGAACATGCAGTATTTGGTATTCTGTTCCTGCGTCAGTTTGCTAAGGATAATGGCCTCTAGCTTCATCCATGACTCTTCCTATCATGCCATTTGAATAAATCTGTTGCTTCCTTTCTCTTCATATTGAAAAAGATGAATTGAGCTTGAAGTTGCAGGGTAGGGTGAGGAATTGCATAGAGAAAAAAGAGTGCATCTTTATTTACTCTAATTTTTGAAGTTCCCATTGATTATGAGAGCAGGCAACAAGACACAGTAGTAGTAACAATACTGTGACTTTCTTGCCAGTAGAAGTCATAAGGAGCCTATCCTATTGGAGTTGTTGAAGTTATCTGAAAATATCACCAATGCCCATCGCCACTTTGAGATTATACTTGTTATTAGAGTCCCCTCACAGATATTCTAATTGAATGCATTAATGAAGATGTGTACACACAAATACATCTTTTCTTAACTATTTCAGCATAACTGATTTCCTTTATATTCTCATATAGTTTATTTTATACCTTTAAGGTATGGTTCTGAGAAGGGCGCCAAGGTCCTCTGAAGGCTGTCCAAGGGGCCGTGCACAGATGCATGGAGAGCTCCTGACTAACATCGATTACATAGGACTAATAGTGGTACCTCCCTCATAGGTGTGCTTGCGATGATTATATATGTGAATTCATGTCAAATTCTTGAAATGGTAGCTTGAGACATAGCTCCTAATAACCATTACTTCCTATTTTTCGTATCATCACAAGGAAGGCAGAGTCCTGAAGCAGCTAATGCTGCCCTTTGAAAGCCATGCAAATTCACTAGAACCCTCCAACATCCTTAGAAAGAAAACCTAAAAGGGGACTGTGACATGATATCAAGCAGCAGATATGTGAACACACATAAATGATTACCAAGAGATAGTTTGCCACTCATCTGTTAAAAAGAAATCAGCTTCTTCATCAATTGTTTCAAAACAAACCTTTTTGATTCCCCCTACTAGTGACAAAACCTGTCAGACAAAGCAAGGTAATAAAAAAAAATGTATAGTGCAATCATGAAAAGTGAGCATACAATTTCTTTTATTTATCCTATTGTTTTTCTCACTTCAAGTTCTGTTTTTTTCCACTCGTTTGTTGTCATAGTTGAGAAATTTAGCATTTCGCCTAAAATGTTTCACGTGATGAATTATTAAAAATCTTTTACCGCTGGACAACCTTACTGTGGTATAGGGTATTTTGTTTAGTTTTGTTTTGTTATGTTCCTTAAAAAAATTACCTCTTGTTTTGCTGTGAGGGGAGACAGCTAATGAAAAATGGCCCAGAATTATTGTGAAACAATTGTCTGTAGTGTAATCAAGTCTGTTCTGCCCTCCAACTACTCCAGGATATAATGATACATGTATCATTAAGCAGCTGCTATGGATGCCTGAGGAAACTGGTTGAAATTTGTACCTATTGTTTTCCTTTCTCCAGCCTCATTTCCCAAACATCACCCATGTTCTCTCATTTCCCTCATGCTTTTTGGAATACGGCTGCAAAACTTTTGTGAAATACAATCATGTATCTTCACACTTACACAAATTTGTGCATACACACACAGACACACACACACACACACTTCCTTTTCAAAAAGCAAATTGTACAGTAAAAATTTTCTTTCTTCTGGTAACTTTTTGTAATTATGCAATGCATAAAGTAAGCTTTTAAGGATGGTGATTTTTAACACAGAAAGCAGGGGTCAAGGGAGAGTGTATGACTAATGTTTAATTAGAACAAGCTTCCAAAATAAAGCAATTATTTGTTTAACGGCTGCTAAATTTTATGTAGCAGAAGGGCTCAAGCTTGATCTCTCTCTTTCCCTCGCTCTCTCTTTTTGTGTGTGTTTGTGTGTGTGTGTGTGTGCACGTGCACACACACAGCCACATGCGTGCGTGTGTGTTTCTGGTCATCAGGCATTTCTAAATAGGGCTCAAAGCTGCATTCTTAGTACCACAGTCCTCCAACTCACAGGCAGAGCAGAACAGATTTGGCCAACAGCCACCTTCATGATAATAAGGTGATATCACAGTATTTACAAGCGTTGGCATTTATCTTTCATTTTCTGTCGTGATTTCCATCATTTCGATGTTGCATAAAGAAGAACTGTAGGAAAGAGTGGGTTATAAGACAGTTTCATTTGTAGGAGATTCTCCTTTCATAGGATATAACATAAAACTCATAGATCAAGAGGTTTTCCATTGAAAGTTTTCTATTTGCCTATATTTTTGATGTCATAACAGGTCCACAATCAATCCGACATGCTGGCTATAACTAACATATGGCTAAAACATGTTGTTCTATTGTGTCATGCAATTAATACAGCATATTAATAGATAAGCAACTAAAAGCTGTAACCTTAGTTTAGTGAAATAACAAATTAACATGTTGTTAATAGAACTGCTACATGGCCCTGCCAGTAGAGAGCATTCTATGTCATATTTGTGCATAAATGTATTTTGGGACAATTAGAATTATCCTGGGGCAGATTTAACTTGTGAATTTTATATTTGTGTTCTGTATCTGCAATAAAAGTACACCTATGATGTGTATTCAAGTGCCTTTTCATTGCTATAAATGTACGCCCAAACTAACATGATTTGCTTTTCAGCCATATAAAAACAGCAATCCATTCAAACAATAATTTAGAACTGAACAGTAATACACACTTGAGACAATACAGGAAACAGGACAGTCTTTTAAATGATTTTTATGCTGTCCAATAATTTTCAAACCTGTACATGGACAAATGGAAATCTTCCCAAAATGTAATTTAATTTCGAAGTAAAATTCAATGTAAAGAGTGGAGCAGAGCCAGATGTTTTCAGCTACATCCTGCTGAACTACAATTACTGTCCTCATGTAGGATCCCACTAAAGAGAGCATAGTATGTGTTCACATATCCAGCATCAGAAATTACCACAAGAAATACTAGTTCATTATCATATTTAAATAGGTTTCACTAATAAGAACTACGGGGCTATTAACCCAACTAAATAAAGTAAATATTTAGACTTGGAATACAGATGAGTCGAAAGTTGGCTTTAATACTTTTAGAAATCAGAGTGCTACAATGGAAGGTACTCACTTCAACTTGTAACCCTAAGACCAGAAAACTAAGGGAGAACAGGGGTTGGGATGGAAAATGGTGTCAGAAGCATCTCTGTTCCAGTATGTTCCCTGGTCATGGTCCGAGGAAGATGTTCAGTCTTCAGAAGAGATTCACTGTGCACCATTCCATCATCTCTCAGTTTATTCAAGAGATCAACCAAGCCTTCAGCATAGATCAACCATGCTTCCCGTTCAGAGCTCAGAGCCACGCATCACTGCTGATGAAGCCAGACTTCTGGAGCAGCAGTGCCACACTGCTCTGAGTAGCTAGGTCCTTGAGGTGCTACTTCTCCTGTGTCGTGAGAACTGTTCTTCTTATCTGTACCTTCTCTGACTCACATTCTGGGTAGCACTAAATACCCTCCAAGGGTGCAGGGGAGAAGGGATGCTGGGGCACCATCACTCCTTCTTAAAATAGTCTCACTTCCTCCTATTTCAAAGCATATTATCTCCTTAACAGGACTCATGATCACTTGCTTTGAAATTTGCATTGACATCTAGGCCTCTACAAAACATAAATGTGTTATAAAATAACAAGGTTTAAAACTACTATCATAAACTAAAACGTAACTATACGTGGAGCACAGTAGAGTAGTCAGAGTCCCTATATCTTGATGTTTTCTGGACGTGAAGTCTTACAGTAAGACTCTTAGATAGTCAAAGTTAAAACTTAAGGAAAAGTACATAATTCAGCTGGACTTTGAGCCAAAGGGATGAGCTTCAAGTTTCATGCTGCAGGTGGATAGGCATTTTTGAAGATTTGTATTCCAAATCTGTTCAAAACTTTATTTAGCTGAACAACCAAGGGGTTCAACATATATGAATAAACTTGAACCTTTACTGATGCAGCAAAGTTTTGATAAATATCAATCAAACATCTATTTTTCTAAAAGATGAGAAATGATAAATCTCCCAATATCCTCCTTGATTATGTTCTGTCATTGTGACCATCTCATGGGAAAGAATACAGGTTCTAGAATAGAAATCAACCAGGAAATTCATCAAATTAATATTTTAGTATTGTAACTGACTTCAAGAATTTTCTAAAACAATGGATTTCAATAGAAGAGGAAAAAAAAACCACCCAAGTGTACTATTTCAAATATATACATCTATTTTCCAAAAATTATTGAATGGTAATAGAACTGGAATGATGCCCTGAACCAAACCTCATCTAGTCCTCGCTCTCATTCTGCCAAAATCTAGGTTCCAAACTCTAAAAGTAAAATCAGTAACAGCAGGCTTTAGTCGGCTTTCTCTCTTCCTGAAACCTACTGAAAGACAATGGAATTCTCTGTCAAATTAGTTGGCATGCCATTTAGATGTTAGTAGAAAAATCTTAATGCTAAAATATATCAACATTCAATCTTTTATGGTTTGTGGGAATGGAAAAACAAACACCAAATAAGTCCTGGTATTTGAACCACAGCAGGATAGGACATTTATAAAATTCTCCCAAGGAGGCAATTTGACAAAGACCAAAGAGGGCAAAGAAGTTAGTCTAGGAACCAGGGTATGTCTGTGGCAAAGAGTGCCATCAGAAAGGCTTTGCACTCATCATAGAATTCATTGCACGTCGTCCCAGATGAAAAGCTATATTTGTAGACAAATTGTACATTTCAGAGAAATTACATCTACTATAGCTATGCAAGAGTTTCAATCCAACTCACCTAAGAAATCATGAATTTTAGTACTTTTTCATGCAATCAATAAAAATTGTAGAAAGTGGAACTTGGGACTGCATATTAATCTTGCGTCCAGCTCCTTGCTAGCTTTCAACAGCAACTATTCATCTTGTTGAGCCTATAGAAGTGATTTGTTTCATCTGTACACTCCATGCACAGCTAAATATAAAATCAACTTCTATTTAACAAAGTGGACTAACAGCATGAGGCCTATCAGGGTAGCCTGCAACCTTGGTGTAACATTGCAAATGCCTGCAACATGTCAGCACTGAAGCCAAGCCATTAGAATGTTGCTTAATAATGAAGCCGTATTGATAGGTTGACTAATAGGAATTTTCCATCATAAGTTGCTGACAGACCTGGCTCTGATTTTGTTTCCAAGTGCTTCAACAACTATTTCTCAATGCCTTGAAGTTCTTCAATTACTTAATCCACTTATTGGAAATCAAGTTAAAATTATCCATTAAGCAAATGACTCATTCTCCTTCAGCTAAATGAGGAGGGCAAATAGACTTCACCTTTTTAAAAAAGTGAATTCTGCCCTGGTCTGTGTTTTACAAGTCTTCATCTATTTGGCTGTTATTGCACTTAATAAATGGGGCCTAGACCATTGGCAAGTATAAAAACAGATTGGAATGTTGGGTGTCCCCATCAAAGTCTATTTAACTTCCATGGAAAGGAAGAATAGATCACAATCATTGTTACCCCCCAAAAATTCATCTGAGCTTTCTAAATTCTGTTTCACATTCCCCTAATTTCAGCATAGTCACCCACTGTCACATATATGTCCAAGTGCCTGTGTGTGATGCCTGTGCACATACGCACACACAGAGACACCATCCATCTTTGATTCTTGGCCATTTTTCTTAGCAAAATGGTCATCACCAACTAGGATCCTAAAGATACGGGTTTTTGTGCCAAACTAGATTGATTTCGGAGTGACAATTTTAAGTAAGTGTGAGGATATTAGTAGCAGTTGTGAGGATATTAGTAGCAGTTAATGACAGCTTTTGTAACAAACCACTCTGAAACGTGGTGACTTACGACAACCATCATTTATTTTTTCTCACCATCCTGTGGGTTCGCTGGGAGTCCCTTTGCTGATTCTTCTTGTGCTCACTCATGTGGCTACGTACAGTAGCTTGAGGTTGGGAGGTTCAAGATGGCCATGATCACATGCCTGGCCTTGGTGCCAGCCTCTGGCTGTGGCATTTTGGTTTGGTTTCTATCCACATGGTGCCTTTTCTCCTGATAGACTGGACTGGCTTCCTTACATGGTGGCATTCAGAGTGGCATCCGAAGAGATTAAAGAGGTGAAAGCCACAGGCTTTCTAAGTTCATTCTAAGTCTCAGGTCTGGACATGGAAGTTGTACCATGACGCTTCTGTCATTATTTTTTTTTTTTTTTTTTGGATACAGAGTTTCACTCTTCTTGCCCAGGCTGGAGTGCAATGGCGTGATTTTGGCTCACTGCAACCTCCACCTTCCACATTCAAACAATTCTCCTGCCTCAGCCTCACAAGTAGCTGGGATTACAGGCTTGAGCCACCATGCCCAGCTAATTTTTGTATTTTTAGTAGAGACGGGGTTTCTTCATGTTGGTCAGGCTGGTCTCGAACTCCTGTCCTCAAGTGATCCACCCACCTCGGCCTCCCAAAGTGCTGGGATTATAGGCGTGAGCCCTCGTCCCCACTTTTGTCATATTCTCTGTGCCAAAGCCATCAGAAAGCCAGCCCAGGATCAAGAAATGGGACACAACCTCACCGCTGGATGAAGCAGCAGAGACATACCACAAAAGGGAGTGGATTCTAGGGTGGAAGAAATCTGTGGTCATATTTTTCAATTGACAGCAATATCGAGGTTGAAGGCACGTTTTCCTGAGCAAGATGCGCTGCTCCGCCATTTCCCCTTGGTGGTGGTGGAAAGAAGTGGAAAACGCCACTGTCTTTTCACATCTTTTCCTATGACGCGGCTCCCCTGTGCTCATTAGAGATTGGCTGTTTAAAGTTCTTCCCACTGGAGAGAGCTCTGGTGTGTCCCCAAGAGGAATCTGAGTACAATTAGAGCCTTGCATGCCTGTTTTTAATTAAGGGTCGAACGGAGCACTTAGCACAGGCCCTGTCACCTAGAAGCTGTTCAATACAGAATAAGTAAATAAGGAAAAGATGGGCTTACCATAGAGAAAACTTACTGACCCTTTCTTTCCCTGATAGTTAATTTTTCAGAGACAATACATATATTTATCAGAATCAGATTCAAAAACATGTATTAAGGAACCATTAGGTGGTCCAATAAGGTTCTGTGCATTTTGACGTTCATTATCTCACTTTTATCCAAAAGGCCAACCTGACCGTGAACGTTGATGGAGACAGCTAAGAGGAAGAAAAGTCTGAGGAATTATTTCTCTGGCCCTGAATACATTAGAACCTCTCCAATCTGCTCATTTTGTATTCAGAGTTGCCATCGAACCACCACTCCCAACATGCAATTCCATTCCAGGGCTATTTTTTGTGATTGCATTTTATTGCTTCTTATGTTAATATAGGAAGATACTAAATTTATCCCACACTACCTTAACATTCTGTAAAATATTTTTCTTTCATCTTGACTTTTCATTTAAAAAATTAACTGTTTGTTTGCTAAGAACATTATACTATAAGATGTATTAATCTTTGAAGGCTGTCTTTCCCATGATAAAATGTAAATACTCCACATGAAGAATTTAGAAATGGCCAGATGTCATGTCATGGCTTGGGCCTGCAATCCCAGCACCCTTGGATGGGAGGATCACTTGAGCTCAAGAGTGTGAGACTAATCTGGGAAACATAGGGTGACCCCTGTCCTTAGAATAAATTTTAAAAATATATTATCTGGGTGTGCTGATGTGTGCCTGTAGTCCCAGCTCCTCAGGAGTCTTAGGTGAGAGGATCGTTTGAACCCAGGAGGTCAAGCAGTAGTGAGCCAGGCTGCACTGAACCATGATCACGTCACTGCACTCCAACCTGGGCAACAGAGTGAGACCCTGTTTGAAAAATAAAAATTAAAAAAAGGAAAAAGAAAATAATTGAGGATAATTGCCACTCTTAACTCAGTGGAATGCCAAATTAAAGAGCAATATTTTATGTATACACCAAAAGAAATTAAATCTAAGTGTTTTAGTGGGTGAAGAAGGAGTAGAATACAGAGATAAAGCTCTCTTAAAAGAAACTCACCACTGGAAACCATTGATAAAGAGAGAGAGAGAGAAAGAATTTCCTAAGGAACCTAAAACAAGAGAGAACTTTTTAAGAATATAATTTTTATTACATCAGTTACTCACTTCAGATGTGTCTGTCTCAGGGAACTGGAAGACAGAACCATAAAATATTTCCATGTGGGGAAAGCACTATTCTGCTTTTGTTTGTGACTATCAAGAAACTCATTGGTTGGTTACACATGAAAACAACACTGCCAAAAGATGTTGAAACAAAATGACAATTAGTATGTGCTCAACTCACTTCAAAGAGACTGAAGTTTACATTAAAATTTCCCAAGTATTAGCTATTTACATTTTTAAGACTTTTTCTTAAGAACTGGAAAATTAAAATTTTTAAAAAAACACCATGAGGTAATCAAAATCAATACCTTACATGATCCCTAAAAGTGATCTGATGACCAGCGTAGTTTATAAAACTCCAGGGAATGTGGTCTCTATAGCAGTTGACTCCTTCATGCTGCAGTAACTGAAGGTTCCTGGTTTCTAGAGAAACCAAACAGATGCAAGTTATGTAATCAAGTTAATACGTATTGTGAGCCCACAAGGTATGGAGCTTAAGTAAACGTGTGCAGATCTCACGTACAGGAGCAGCTGTGGTTGCCTTACAACCTCTTTGTTTAATGGGGAGTGAAAAAGCCACACACATCTACAACTGATACTAGAAGATAAAATATTTTAGGGAGGCATTCTACATAAAATACTTTACTTTTGGCTGAGTGTGGTGGCTCACGCCTATAATCCCAGCACTTTGGGAGGCTGAAGCAGGTGGATCACCTGAGGTCAAGAGTTCAAGACCAGCCTGGCCAACATGGCAAAACCCCGTCTCTGCTAAAACTACAAAAATTAGCTAGGCATGGTGGCACACACCTGTAGTCCCAACTACTCAGGAGGCTGAGGCAGGAGAATCACTTGAACCTGGGAGGCGGAGGTTGCAGTGAGCTGAGATGGTGCCATGGCATTCCAGCCTGGGCAACAAGAGTGAAAGTACGTCTCAAAAAAAAAAAAAAAATTTTACTTTTAATTGCATATAACATAGGTTTACCTTCTGATATTTAATATTTTATTATCTAGTGACTAATTCTATTATAATGATGTCAGTGGTAGGTTGAATGCTGTTTAAGGAAGTTAGTATGTGTCTTATCCCTACAGATTGTGTCTTATCTATGATGATATAATGAAGAATTTTATGAAATTTTAGAACGGGAAGAAGAAGAATGCCCTGACCTTTATTAGATGGAAAATGCATTAATATATTAACAACTTAATTAAACACCATGGCCATCAGCTCAAGCATTGGTGTCCAAACTTACCTGTGTTCCAAATCACCTGGAGGCCTTGTTAACAGAGCTCCTGGGTCCCACTTCTAAAGGTTCTGTATTCAATAGGCCTGGAATGAGGCAGGACTTTGCATTTCTAACAAATTGGTGATACAAACGCAACTGGTCCGAGGACCAATCTTTGAGAACCACTAGACTAGTCTTCCTTGTAACCCAAAGGTGTCTACCGTCTTTCCATCAGAATCACATGGGGAACTTTCATACTGTAACAACTGGACCACAATTCAGAAATGAGTCAGTTAGTCCATCTGTCTGCTGTTGGATCCAGAAATTGGCGTTTTTATCTGTTTTCCCCAGACGGTTATAAAGTGTATCCAGGGATCAGAGCCACTGATATAATTCAAGGATGGTGTTTTAAGCAGTCATTTTGAGCTCAGCACCCACTGTCTGTTCCAGTGCTCCCTTCATCTCAGCCCCAACGTGCCTTTCCACCTCTCCTTCCTCCAACTCCCAGGGCTCCTCTGTCCCTCTGATTGTTTTCCCTACCCTTATGGTACTGTTTGGTCACTCCTCCATCTTTGACTTTCCTGCTCATGTGTTCCTGGGGCCAGTGCTGGGAACTAGCCTTGAGAAGGAAAGCATATTGGACCACAAGTCAAAGAACCCATGCACTAGCCTCCACTATGCTATGAAATAGTTTAATGAATTTGGAAACACTTCTGAGTATCAGATTTTCAACTTTATAAAACGGTGAGGTGGGGTTTACTTTTAAGTTATTATATTATTTTCTAAGATTCCCATCCAGCTCTAAATTTGAAAGACTCAGCCTGACCAACATAGAGAAACCCCATCTCTACTAAAAATACAAAAATTAGCCAGGCGTGGTGGCGCATCCCTATAATCCCAGCTACTCAGGAGGCTGAGGCAGGAGAATCGCTTGAACCCAGGAGACGGAGGTTGCAGTGAGCCGAGATAGTGCCATTGCACTCCAGCCTGGGCAACAAGAGTGAAACTCCATCTTAAAAAAAAAAGACTCACACTGAGAATCTAGTCAAGTAACTCGAGCACTGTGTTCAGCAGGAGTGTTGAGCCAGGACATTAGTGACCCAAGGCCTTCTCCTCTCCCCCTTCACTGTGCCATGGGAGCTGGAGCCCTGGTGCTTCTTCATAGCTCTGGCATTGGTTTTGGCCTGACTTTGGCTTAGAAATCTAACTTCAGCTTCTTGTCCTCATTTTTCATTAGCTTCATCTATAATCAAGATACTCATCTGTGTGTGTGTGTGTGTGTGTCTGTGTGTGTGCGCGCGCACATGCTATCTGATGACCTAACCTGAATCCAGACTTTTCTCTGCTTTTGAGCATTTGGTCATGACCTTTTTAGCTCTCCACTAAACTAGATTTTTGTTTGTTTGATTGTTTCAAATCATAATAACTTAACCAGTAGGCGATGATGTTCCTTGTAATTATTGGAGAAATCTGGGACAGAAAACCTGCTAGATCTCATTACTTCTCCTACACCACAATTTTCTCATCTGGAAACTGAGGAGAATGGCCTCTATAAGACAAGATTACTGTGAATATTATTGAGGCAATACAAGGTAACAAATGGAAATGGAAGTACCTTCTCACATTCACCCTAGAACAAGGTAAAAAATCAGTGGCTCCTAAAGCTCTGTTTTTTTCATTGACAAACGTAGTTACTGGCCTTTAGTTAGCAGGGTGAATGGTTGTGGACCCAGGCTGGGCTTCTGACTGGAGATAGAATTTTAAACTAGGTGATCAGGGATGGGTAGAATTTAGAAAAACACAGAGTTTTTCTACCTTGGGAGGAACGACATGGTGCCATGCAACAGCGAAGTTGTGAATGAGGATTGTCAGGGGAACAGTGGGAATGGACACCCGAATGGTAAGAAGACACAATGATGAGCGAATGTGAGGCTAAGTGTGTAGCTGATATCCATTGAGCCCTTACTCCATGTTTCACAGCAGCATGCTAAAGACCTCATCTGTCACCATCACTCAAACCTCACTATATCCTAGGAGTCTTTACTCTCATGGAGAAAGAAACTAAGACTTACAGAAGTTGTATGGCCAGCCCAAGGTCAAAGAGTTTTTAACCTCAAAGTCAATGCTTAACCCTGATCCTCACAGACCAAAAATCTGTGGGAGGTTGGGCTTGATAGGTTAGTTAAGAGAGAAAGAGAATTTAGGAGGGTCTTCAGACAAAAGCAGTACGTTAAAAGCAATACCAAAAAAATAAAAAATAAAAATGATGAGCCTTAACATACTGCTCTGGTTTTCCTAAACAAGAGAAAAAATACAGCAGAAGCAAGGAGATAATCCAGATGGCTATCTAGATGTTACTTCCTGGAAGCAATACTCATGTTTTCATTCATTTTGCACATGGACATAGTGGTTGCCACGCACCAGGGACAGAGCTTGCTAAGCAGCTCCCATTCTCATGGGAGCTCATGGTTTAGCAGGGGAGCTGGACAGTAAATATGTAAACAGAGAAAACAAAAACAGATGATATGAGGCTATAAAGAAAATGAAAACTGTATGATACAAGAAGCATCTGAGGAGGTGACAGCTGAACTGAGTCCCAAAGGTAGAGAATGAGTCACCCATGGCAAAAGCCTGATGAAGAATGCTCCAGGCTGAGAAGCTGCTGAGTTAGGAAAGGGTTGCTTGGCTTCCAGAAACACAAGGGAAGCTCACATGGGTCGTGGGGATTCTGGAAGGGTGGTATAGAATGAGTTGGGAGAAATAGGTAAGACCTAAATTGTGCAGTACCTTCTAGGCCTGAGAGCAGTGGAAAACTATCGAAAGATTGAGCAAGGGAAAAAAATGATCCCATCTGTACTATAAAAAGATTGCTCTGGCTGGAATGTGAACAGGTCTCAAAGAAGAAAAATGCAGAGCAATAGTCCAGAAAAGAGATAAGATAAGCATATGGCAAATAAAGTTGGCAACTCAAGGAAGATCAAAGCTTCAGAGGGCTACAAAGATGGATAGAGGGGTATATGGTAACAGTCCAGGGCTGTAGCAGCTCTGGAAGATACTAATGAGTTGTTAGAAATTTCCCTCAGGAACTAGCCAGGCGAGGTGGCGGGGGCCTGTAGTCCCAGCTACTCGGGAGGCTGAGGCAGGAGAATAGTGTAAACCTGGGAGGTGGAGCTTGCAGTGAGCTGAGATCCGGTCACTGCACTCCAGCCTGGGTGACAGAGCGAGACTCCATCTCAAAAAAAAAAAAAAAAAAAAAAAGAAATTTCCCTCAGGTAGAAGAACCAGAGAGGCAGGAAGATGGACTGTTCATGGCAGGGAAGATTCACAGGGCCCATACTCTAAGAACCAGATGTTCCAAACACATTCAAAACAAGTTGTAATAGCTAATATTTTATAACACTTTGAAATGTATGTACATATCACCTACTTGAATCCTCACCACAGCTCTATGAAGTAAATATGATAGTTATCATTCTTGCTTACAGAGAAAAAGAACTGATTTGCCCAACACAATAAGAGAAACAGCCCCATCATCTAAAGACATCTATTCCCCTACTATTCTAGCTAGATCGCTTGAGGATTGGAAACATGTCTTATTCCTGCTGGTAGACTGATTATATTACAGTAGTTTTGCAACCCAAAGTCGTCGATGATAAACCTGAGAATTAGGACACAAGCAGGGTTAAACCTTAATGGTTTGATGATGAGATTAAATTGCAGTAATTGCTCTCCACTCTCTAACCCAATGGTTCTAAAAGTTTGGTCCTAAGACCAGCGGCAGCATCAGCATCACCTGGTGTATTAGCTCCCAGGGCTGCTATAACAAAATACCATGAACTGGGTGACTTAAAAAACAGAAATTTATTTCTCACAGTTATAAAGGCTAAAATGTCTAAGATCAAGGTGTCAGCAGGCCTCCTGAGGCCTCTCTTCTTGGCTTGCAGATGGGCATCTTCTCCCTGTGTCCTCATCTCCTCTTCTTAGAAGGACACAGTCATATTGGATTAAAGCCTACCCTCATGACCTCATTTAACTCTAATTACCTCTTCAAATATCCTGTCTCCAAATACAGTGGGTTACGTCTTCAGCATATAAATTGGGGGAGGAGGGTAGAAATTCAGTCAATGATACCTGGGAATGTGCTAGAAATGGCATTTCTCAGGTCCTGCTCCAGACTTACCTAGTTGGAAACTCTGGGGTTTGGACCAGCAATCTGTGTTTCCACTGGCTTTCCGGGGGGTTCTGATGTAAGCTCAAGTTTGAGAATCACTGATCTATCGCAGCACTATTTCCCTTGACAAAGAAAAGGGAGAGAAGTTGAGAGCAAAATTTGAAGGACAGTTGGAAACACAAAGACATCAGCACACAGGAATACTGAAACACGAAAAGAGGAGACAAAGAAAGACCTGAGGGAGAAGTGAGGGACATCTTCTAAGTACCCTGGTGGACCTCAGTTCATACTTACAGCATTCCTGATTAGACAACGAGCAATTTTCTTGATGGCACTGATTGCCTTGTGGAATAGGCATCCACAATGTTTAAAAGAAAAAGCTCGGCCAGTGCAGTGGCTCACATCTGTAATCTCAGCACTTTGGGAGGCCAAGGTAAGCGAATCTCCTGAGGTCAGGAGTTCGAGACCAGCCTGGTCAACATGGTGAAACCCTGTCTCTACTAAAAATACAAAAATTAGCTGGACATGGTGGTACATGCCTGTAATCCCAGCTACTTGGGAGGCTGAGGCAGGAGAATAGCTTGAACCCAGGAGGCAGGGGTTGCAATGAGCCAAGATCATGCCACTGCACTCCAGCCTGGATGACAAGAGTGAAACTCCATCTAAAAAACAGAAGAAAGAAAGAAAAGAAAGAGCTCCTGCTGCTCTATGCTCAGCCCTTGTTTGACAAGGGTTGAATACTTCATCTGAACCTTGAGCTAGACCAATAAAGTCAGATCTCCCAGAGATATTATTACTGAAGAAGCTGGTCTCCCCAAAAATGGGGCCTTTACCTGTTCAGTGCCACAAAGCCAATACATAAAAATGAAAGTGAGAGTCAAGTAATGCAAGCTTTATTCAATGGCCATGGACCTGAGAAGCAAGAGCTGGCTCACCAATCAACTTCTCAACTCACTAGATCTGGGAAGCCACAGATACAGGACATCTTTCATGAAGGGGTTGAGCATTAAAAGCAAAGGGAGAAATATTCGTGTCTTTTCTGGGAATGGGTGGAGAACCTCTCAAAACAAGAATTTTTGTCCTTTGGTGGTTTCTTCTGGTCATTGTCATGGTGATTGTCAATTGTCATGGCATTGGTGGCAGTGTCATTTAGCATATAAATTAGATTATAAGGAAGTTAGAGGTTCTTCCAAGGTCAAGTGAGCTGTCATTGTATCCCACCAGCCTTAGCCAGTTCAGTCACGGCCGGGGTCGGGGGTTGGGGTGGCGAATTTTGACTCAGGCATCCTGTTTCCTAGAGATAAGCAAAGTTAAGGTGGCGTAAAAATTCACCTAGATCATATAGGCATTATGCTACGTTATGATGGAAGGTTGGTTTGGAGACAGAAATATAAGGGGGTCTTTCTGCTCCCTTGAACTAAGAAGCCTAATAAAATTGGTGCCATGTCAGCCATATTAATGTTGTGTATGAACACATCAGAGAAAACAAGTCCTTAGTGGAGAAAGAAAAGGGAGTCAAATATACATTAAGAAAGAAAGCAGAGATGCCAGCTTCTACCTGGCTCTACTGTTGATCCTCAGGTTCTGCGAGCTATCCCTATGTAATTCCAATAAGTTCTCTATTTTACTTGTTAGGATGGTTTTCTATTCCTTAATCCCAAAGGATTCTTGTTACCTGGGAGCCAAATAGCTAAAGTTTTACACCTATGTTAACATTTATTTAAAAAATCCTATTGAGGTCTGTGTTGGTGAAGAAATGAAAGTCCATATTGTTTTGCCACACAGAAACAATCCTTACCCCTATGTCTATGCATACTTAGGTGTTGGTTCAGTTTTCCATCTGAAACAGTCATGATAAAAAGGGAGCAAAAATAAATTCTAATGACATTACTCTGTCTCTTACTCACGTGATTTGAAAATGGCCTAAGCTCATAATAGAGCTTCCAGATTTCCGTTTCTTCAGCTCAACTTGAATGCACCTGGAACTCTCTTTCAAGTTAATGTAAGCTGGCTATGCAAAGCGGTGAGGAAAGCTGGCACTGGATCACAGGTATTCTCTGCATGCGAGCCCTTAGAAGGTACGGTGGAGCAAGAGAAAGGTGCTATGCTTAATGCTCAATTTCCTTCTTTAGTAGATTCAAACTGTACCCACATGGTCTCATAAAATGCTTAATTCAAATTTCTCTGTAACCAGAGAGGCAGAATCCTTAATTATCTGACTTATGGAAAAACCTGTATAAAATCAAAACAAATTATATTTTGGAAGTGACTATAATGGATTAAGAAGGTCAAATGTAGTATTTTTTTTTTAACCGAACATACCTTTAGGAAAATATGGCCCAATAATTTATTTTCCTAAAAATCTTACACAACCCTTTGATTATTTTCTACTTGTAGAAGTCTGACACATGTATCATGCATACAGCTAGCTAGCTAACATATGTATGTTGGCCCCATCAACAATAGCCTTCCTTTTCATTGAATTATCAAATTTCCTTATAGAGAGAATTTCAAATTTCACAACTCCGGAAACAGGCGGATCTTGGGCATACTCTGATTTTGAAACATTCCGTAGCTTTTAAATGCAGCCTTACAACGATCACTACAGTTCTTCTTCTTTCAATTTATTTCATGGTGTTTTTATTAAGCACCTATTATATGCCAGGCACTGAACTGATCACTTCATGTTTAATGAGAAAGACAAAGAAAAACACAGACGGCACTAGAAGTTTAGAAATGAGCTATAGCAACACAGGGAGAGCAGTAGAAGAGCTTGGTTATGAGAATAACAATTTAGAACAATATGTGTGTTCATTAGTGAATCCCCATTAGTCTTTGAGAACTGAAGTGCATTCACACAGCTGAGAATTTGTGTGATGCCTCAGGAATTCATATACTCTGGCCCACTTAAGAGTGCTAGGTCATGTTTGGTCAATGTTCTTATGAAAACAAACATTGAAGATCAGAAAACATCTTATTTAGTAATCAGGACAGTCTTTATTTTTAAACGGGTAATAGTAGTAAGCCTTAGAGCAGAATAATGAAACCTTAGAGCGGAGATAGGAGGAAAGATTTGTATAGAATGGTCAAGTGATTGTAAGTAAAATAATTGGGTGGATCCAAGCTTCCCTTGGCCAACTTGAATAGAGCTTTCAAGTTTTTTCAATTTGCTTTCAAGTTCTAAGTCTGTGCAATTTGTTCAGGGAAGGAGAGGAGAGAAGACAGCATGGATGGGGGGAAACAGTCTGTGCAGCTACAGGGTAAACATGGAACTATTTTGGGTAGTCTTCATTTTGCTCAAAGACTTGGGAAGTTAAACATTATCCTATTTAGCATGAATCAGATCAAATATGAGACTTATAGACATTTTGGGCTTCACACAGGCTACTCAGGGTGATTTATTTAACCTTATAACTACTTCATCTCTCTCCTCACACACACACCACATGCACACATGCACACATACACACACACACACGAAGCCCAAAAAACAAACAAAAGAAAAAACTACTTTCCCAGTTTATTTGTTTTCTGTGACCACCAGTGGAAAAGTTTGAATTTTTTTTTTTTTTTTTGGCAGAATCAGTTTGACCACTCACCACTGAGATTTACCAAAGAGAAAGGAGACTATAAATAGAGAATGGGAGACAATGTTTCAGTAATCTAAAAATGAGACAAAACAGATCTATATATGAGAGGAGGCAGTGAGTGTAGCAAAGGAAATCTCTACAGGACTTAGATCCAGTTACCAGAGGGAGGGAGAGGTGGAAGAAAGCTAATATTAATTAAGAGGGCTAAAACCTTCTTGACCTCTTGCCCGATTCTCAAGTTAGCTTACAAAACTGTATTCAACTTAGGCTCCATCCCTTCCAGCTGGTTGATTCAGAACCTGAAAATTGTATATGCTGTGGTCACTGAGATCAATTCTAAAGGGCTGTTATGAGAGATCAGAACTTTCTTCTCTATGTCTGATGAGTAGATCCTCCTGACCCTGCCTAGATTGTGTGCCTTCTTCTTTCAGCCGTAAAGAGGATGACTGTTTTTGTTTTTGCTTCTGTTTTTGAAATGGAGTCTCACTCTGTTGTCCAGGCTGGAGTGCAATGGCATGATGTCGGCTCACTGCAACCTCCGCCTCCTGGGTTCAAGTGATTCTCATGCCTCAGCCTCCCAAGTAGCTGGGATTACAGGCGTGTGCCACCATGCCCAGCTGATTTTTGTATTTTTAGTACAGACGGGGTTTCACATGTTGTCCAGGCTGGTCTCAAACTCCCAACCTCAGTTCATCCGCCCACCTCGGCCTCCCAAAACGCTGGGGTTACAAGCATGAGCCACCACACCTGGCCATGATAACTGGTTTTGCTTCTCACTATGACACAAAAGCTATTAAAGCACTAGAAGGAGACATTATGAAGGCTCTTTGTGATCCAGATTATGAGCTTCTGAGTCACTCAGATGCCCAGAGATTCTCAGGTAAAGCGTCAACTCCGTAGGAATTGAGTTTTTCAGCACATGCAACAACTCGTAGCTTCCACAAAGCTTTCAGAGACGAAGTTTACTAGGTGCGATCCAAGTTGTCTTCCCTGGGAAAAATGCTATGCTTCATATACGGCTTAAATATTCCATTCACAGTTATAAATACAGAAACTAGACTGAAAGAGAGAGGAAAAGAGGGGCAGTGGGATATAAGGATAACTTGGAGAGAAGATAAGCTTACATAGTCACATAGTAATTTAACAAGGACATTTCCATGGAGTTAGAGGTTGCTAAAACTTCCAAAGGGGCAACATTTTCTTCCTACCAGCAAATTCAGAGTTGGTTTCTTAAAGTGTTTTCCATAGAGCAGCATGAAGCCACATAAACCAAAACCATGGTTAGCTGTTCAAACACGTGACAACTATTTGTGCTTTTTGGTGATGAGCGGTTGAAATAATTAGGATCCTTTTCTAGTTACTGGCGTGCCAAGCCAGGGGCAGAGGGTGCCTTTCTGAGTGGGGAAAGGAAAAGCCAAAGGCAACTATTAGAAGAGACTATTATACAATTTTGAGCTAACATATGGAATCAATAGCCAACACGAGCAGCTGTGCTCGGCTGTGGAAAGGCCTGAAATGGTGTAGTCACACTGTAACCAATAAAACGAATTACTGACTAAAGGAGAAAGCGTATGTGTCGAGAGAGGGGGAGCTCCAAAGCAGGATTAAGAGATGCATTTACTCTAAAAAACAGAGTACTGGGAAACAAACCGTGTCACGGTTTTCTTCTTGATTGACAGTGAAACATACAAGAGCCAACATTCGAGAAAAGGTCTGGACCCAGGGTTATGTAGTTAATTTCCGACTCCACACTCACTAGAAGTGCAGAGAGCTTCCCCTGCCAGAAATCAGAAATAAGCACCATGAGGCTTAGCTAGCACACTCAGTAGTCTGGATACCTTCAACTATCCAGTAGGCATGCTAAGATGTCACAAAATACCCTCAGGTCTACATAACAGGGAAACAAAATCTACTGTAAAAGAAAAGGCCTATATCATCTAGAAACTGGGTGATCTCTTTCTTAAGAACTCAAATTTGCCTACTAATACATTTCACAACTAACAAAGAGAAAATACTTTTATTGATGATGCTAAAAGAAAACATTAGTTCTGTGTTTTATTTATTCACACTAACATTCATTTGGAAATCAAATAGCTTGGATTATATTTTTTACGTGTGCCATGGCTCCGAGGTATAGTATAATACCTAAAAGCTTGCTCAAACCCTTCATTTGCCATGTGCAAAATAGAAATAATAATACCTCTAAGTAACCAGGCAAATTTACTAGAGCAGCAAATACCAATATAGAGAGCTATGTAAAGTATTATAAATTTCTTCAAAGAGAACTAAATGCACATTTCAAATAAGATATGTAGTATTGCTAGGAATAATAGTGTATGTATATACCAATCTTACACATTAAATAATCATTATTCTTTTTTGAATATGGTGCATTTCTTTTTCCCGTGAGGGTGAAATTTGCATTCTTTAAGTATAAAATCCTCTCTCATCTAAGCTGATAGACAAAGCATTCACATGACTTAACCCCTTTTCTTCAACACTGAGTGGGCTATTCTTTGACTTCATAGTGATTTTCTGTGTGTTTTGAGTGAGATTCATGACCGTGTCAAGCCAAGAACTCTCACTCAAATGAGAACCACGTTATTATTTTTTTTCCAAATAGGATACTTTCCTCACTCAAACAAGCAGAAAGCCCTGCACCTGTGTTTAAAAACACTAAAACTCACAGGTTGTAATCACACTCTGGAGTGAGAGAACACTGCCCATGGACCAGGGCCTCTTGGTTCCTCTCCATCAATTTTCTGTGGTTTCTCGCCTGAAGCCATCAATGAGGAACCTCATAAACCCGAAAAATACTAAACACCAGAGAATCAGTAAACAGGTTGTTAAAAAATAATTGAAACTCCCATTTCCACTGCCCATTCAGCAACTTTGTTTGCATCTAATTACTCCTCACCATGCATCTCTGATGCATGGACAGGATGCAGAGTATCAGCACGACTTCAACTGGAATTAAAACCTGGCCATCACATGATACATTACTTCAGAGCCTTGAGAAGTTGGGATCAGGGTCAAGATGATAACCAACAGCTTCAGCTTCTCATTCTTATCCTCTAGAAGCACTGTGATGCACTATTCAGGGCTTTTGTGAGACGCTAAATACTTTACACGTTTGCTGTTAGAGTTAAGGATGTAGTTTTTAGTTTTAGTGGTATTTGATCCTTTATTAAGGGTGTATAAAGGTAAGAGGATGAGACCCAACTGAAAGGCTCTGGCACTGGGGAATATGGAACAAAACAACTCCAAGTATTTGTCCAAGGATAGAATAATGATACCTACAAAAGGGCCACATCATATTATTCATCTCTCTCTTTGAAAAAAAAAAAAGCTTATTATTATGAGAGTGAGAGAGAGAGAGAGAGAGAAAGAAAGGCCTACTCCGTGTATTAGTCAGGGTTCTCTAGAGGGACAGAACTAATAAGGTAGATGTATATGTAAAGGGGAGTTGATTAAGGAGTATTAACTCACATGATCACAAGGTCCCACAGTAGTCCGTCTGCAAGCTGAGGAGCAAGAAGCCGGTTTGGGTCCCAAAGCTGAAGAACTTGGAATCCTATATTCAAGGGCAAGAAGCATCCAGCACAGGAGAAAGATGTAAGCTGGGAGGCTAAACCGGTCTAATCTCATCACATTCTTCTACCTGCTCTTATGCTATTCCTCGCTGGCATTTGATTAGATTGTGCTCACCTAGATTGAGGATGGGTGTGTCTTTCCCAGTCCACTGACCAAATGTTAATCTCCTTTGGCAACACCCTCACAGACACACCCAGGAACAATACTTTGCATCCTTCACTCCAGGCAAGTTGACACTCAGTATTAACCATTACACTCTGTGTGGGGCCTTTTTGCATGGAGTGTGAAAGACTACTATAACTTGCATATTGCCCATTTCAACTTCATGCGTTTTCCATGAGTCTTCAGCTCATTTTGGATTCTCAGAGAGAATTTAGGCCCCATCCCTACAGACAAGCAGTCAGGTTTTCATCATTCAGGCTGGAGTTTTGGCTGGGGAATCTGAGATCCAGAGAGAGTAGCTCTCAGAGTAGATATGCTCTGTCCATGTGGTTATAGCTTCCAATTTGGTCCTCATTTTTAAAGATATTGAAATAACAGCAATATAGTTTACCAGACACTAGAGAAAGCCATTGACATAAAAGATGGAGACTCACACAAGCAGAAAGACAAAATCAACAACTTAGAGGACACTGAGACTTTGCAAGTGGAAGAAATCTTCCCTTAAAAGCTGTAATTTACATTTTCAGAAAGATTCTAACAGGTGTAGCAGCTACAAAATGGGGACAGAATGCTATTAAATAGAGACATGAGAAAACACCAAAAGAGTTCTCAGAAATTTCACATCGAAAGGAAATCAGTAGAAAACTCAATAAAAAAGCTGTACGAAAGAATTTCCATGAAGCAGAAACAGAAAAGAAAAACAAACAGAAAATAGACAAAAAGATGAGTATTTGAGCTCAGGAAATCCAATACTCCTCCCACATCCCCCCCAACCCTATGCCCCCTACCCCCTGCAAAAAGAATTTTTTTTCAAACATATAGAACCGATAAAATGGGAGGGAAATATAATAAACAAAACAAATAGTATGTTTTAGTAGTAAATGGGGAAAAAAAAAAAAAAAACAGATTAAAAAGGCCTATCAAGGGCCCAGCACAAAGGACAATAAAGAATCAGTAATTTGGTAAATTGTCATAAAACTGTGGTAATGTTGAGGTAAAGCAAAATACTGACAAATTGCAGAGAGACAAAATAAAAGATCACACAAAAAGCATGAAAAAGCAGAGTGGCCTCGAAATTCTCCAGTTAGAAAACAATAAAACACAATACTTTCAAAATTCTGAAAAAGAATCATTTCCAGCCTAGAATTCTATAACCAGGCCAACTATTCACAAAATGTTGGACAAATAAAAGTTATTTTCATACATGGAAGGCCTATCAAGGGCCCAGCACAAAGGACAAAACAAGAATTCTCTAGTTAGAAAACAATAAAACACAATGCTTTACTGTTTTTAACTCTGCTATCAAGGGACTTAACCCAGAAAGAGGGACAGTGTGATAGAGTGGTCACAGCATGAGGTAGGAATTAGTCTATGCCATGCAAAGTACATAAACTTGGACAAGTTGCTTTGCCTCCTTGAGCCCACATTACTGCGTCTACAAAATGGTGACAACAATAGATGGTTGCAACGTGGTCATTGTGAAGATAACATGAGATAATGCACAGTGCTGTTTAATCAAGTTAATCTTTTGTTAATGCTGGTGATTCCAGTATATTCCTATTTTTTTTAGAAGCCTCTCCTTTTAAGCCCTTTGAATGATTAATATTTCATTAGCAAAATTCCTGAAGGCCCGGCACGGTGGTTCAAGCCTGTAATCACAGCTCTTTGGGAGGCTGAAGTGGGCAGATCCCTTGAGGTCAGGAGTTCACCACCACCCTGGCAAACATGGTGAAACCCATGTTTGTATCGGTGAAACCCATACAAATACAAATTTTTGTATTTGTAAAAATACAAAAATTAGCCAGGCATGGTGGCACACCAGCTACTTGGGAAGCTGAGGCAGGAGAATTGCTTGAACCTGGGAGGTGGAGGTTGCAGTGAGCCGAGATTGCACCACTGCACTACAGCCTGGATGACAGAGCAAGACTCTGTCTCAAAAAAAAAGGAAAATTCCTCTAATAAGCATTACTCTGTACATCTACCCCTAAAACTTAGTTTCAAATTGAAATCTTATCTTGACCTGTCTTGTAGATAGTATTCAAAAACGTTCCTATATAAGAGAATCTCTTAAAAGTATTCTTAAATGAGAAAACTTGTTTATGTTTTAAAAATATTATACATGAAATTTCATATTTCAACCTCTTTGGTGATGTTATATTCTGAATCCATCTTGTTTTCAAAGGCAAAGTCCCCACGTATATTGCATAGCAAGCACTTATACCAGCTTAATTTTTTTTTCAATTTCTGTTATTTACTGAAAATATTATGAAAAAACATCATGCTCAGAGCTGAATACATGTTTTCGTTACCCTTCCTTCCTGTTTAATTTTTTCTGGAGACTACTTCAGGATATTGGAAATGAAAATTTAATAAAAAATATACAAAAGCCAATGTGTTTTTCAAGGAAATTTAATCTATATGTTCTGATTCATTTCCATTTAAATCATCAAAATGTTACTTTACGAGAACCATTTTAAATATAAGGAGACTCTTGTGCCATTTGAGCTTCATTTTATTTTTATTAGAAAGTGCACTCTCCATTGCTTAATATAAATGCACCCTGAAGTTTGAAACAAACCCCATTCCACTGTCCAGATAGGTTTGCATTTTATACAGATACAAGCTTCTCTTCATGGTCCGTTTCATCTTACCTGACTGGCGGATGCTTCTTTGAAAGGTAGGAACTAAGAGCTAATTGCAAACTACTTCTTTTGTCTTCATTTTGCAAGACACTTGAACACAGACACATCCTTCACTCTTGATAAAAACTCTGTGTCCCTCACCTCTCAGGAGGCCATGCACACAGTTGCTGGTTCAGTGAGTTACTGGGTAGTTCCTTAAGACACCTGCAGTGATGCCTAGCCATCATGAATGCTAAAGAAGCCCTATTTCTACCTAATTTCTGCACTTACCTGCAGTCTTCAGGGTGCATGTCTTAGGATGCTCGACTCCTGGGCATTTTACTCCTCCACCAACTCAGGGGCTTAGCAGAAGCCATTGGTTTATCCAAAGTGATTTGTAAATAAAGGAAAAGTCAGAGTCACATCATTCTCGTGGTCCAACACATGATACCTCTAATCAGCATGTCATTCTAGAATTATTTCTCCTCCCTGCCTCAGTTCTTCTCTTTGTAAAAGGCCGTATATTGCCATCATATTATTTTTGTCTCATTTAAAATTCTTTTATAATATTTTAAAACTAAAAATAGTACTATTTCTATTTTGCTTATTTTTTTCAGAAAACTTCTATATTTGTTATTGCCCTATACTTTGAGAGAATCCAAAAATCTGTTTCAACTTTAAGCTGACCTCGTCAGCATTTTATCTATTGAATAAGTGTATAAAGTTACACTTTTGAACCTATGAAACAAAATGATAATTGAGGCATCTCAATGTCTTCTGCCTCATTAAATTATTATAATATATTCAGTTCGGTTTTATTACTGAGTATATTTTATTATATGCTAATTCTTTGAAAATTAGAAACCATAGCGGCTATATGTAGGAACTCCCTTGTTAAATAGAATTTTGGATTAGGTGGATCTTTCTGTTTTTACCATTACTACTATCACAGTGTTGCCTTAGTAGTAATAATACTAATGGTAATCACTATTATGTGTGGAGTTATCATCATGCCCAAACCGCTGAGCTGAGCAGTTGACAAGCTGACCAGCTGCATCTCCTATAACCATCACAGCATTCTATGCATTGGTTGTTATTTTTGGCTTTAATTCACAGATGGCAAAAACAAACCTTTTAACTATTATGCAATCAGATAGCTTAATTGTTATTCAGCAAATATTCTCACTGTCATACCTACAACGAACACAATGTATTTTCCCTGAATGTTGATATTGAGCATGGCCTGGGAACTTGTTTTGGAAAAGAGGGAGCTAAGCGTGTAAAATGCTGGCGTGGAACAGCTTTTGCCATTGGGCACCAATCATCATGACAGAGCAGAACTCAGACCCAGGTACGTGTCACTCAGACCCAGGTACGTGTCACTCAGACCCAGGCACGTGTCACTCAGACCCAGGTACGTGTCACTCAGACCCAGGCACGTGTCACTCAGACCCAGGCACGTGTCACTCAGACCCAGGCACGTGTCACTCAGACCCAGGCACGTGTCACTCAGACCCAGGCACGTGTCGCTATTTCCTACATGCTTACCAGGTGCCACGTGCTTAGACAGTGCCTTCTCAACACGCTACACACATTAACTTATTCCAGCCTTACCACAACCCCATTTTGCAGATGAGGAAGGGAAAGTATAGGTTTTAAGTAACTCACTAGTTCACTTAGCTACTAAATGGTGGTACTGGCCTTCAGTGGAGTCCAACGCCAAAGTGCACACACTTAACCACAACATTGCTGCCCTTGTATTGGCTTCTCCATACATTTAAAGGCCTTTTGACAAAACCAAGAGTTACACTAAAAATGGGATTAGAGTATAACAGGTTCAAGGCTGAAATTGGCCTCTTTTAGATGTATGTCACTCTGAACCTTGGCATTTTCATCCATAAAATGGTGACATAAATAGTGCCCAGCAACCAGGATTGTTTTGAAAAATAGTCAAGATCATGCAGAAAAGAAAATAAAAATCCTCAGTAATCCTTAGCTATTATTATTACATAAATAGAGGAAAATACTCCTATTAGAGAGTATGTAATAGAAAATTCTAGTGCAAAGTACTCTGCAATTCCACAGACTTCCTCTCCCTTCCCCTTAATGGTTATAACCAAAATGAATGGCGTGGGCATTGTTTTATACCCCAGTTTTAGAATTATAAAAGGACCTAGTTCTATCAGGAGCCAGTGAGAAATTGTACTGTGATTTTCCATTCCCTTTGTATATATCCATGGAAATTCAGTCGGCTCCCTCAGCCGTCTTATCTGTGCTTTTAGCAACCCGTTAAAGACCAGCTAGTGCATCTGAAAGTTCTTTTACTCAATCAATGAGCTTGTTGCCATGGCAGGCTAACACGAGGTGCCATTGATGATGACTCGATTTCCTCTCGCATCTGAACTGGAAAGAGAGAAGACAGACTAAATGAAATCCCATCCATCTTAATGAAATACAATTATATTCTCCTTATTAATCATTTACGAATCAATATGTCTCTTCTTGGTGAACCTCACCAGAATTTGTCATTCCATGCCAAGCCTCAATACATCTTGTCTTGTAGTGATTTTTATAAGTTCAGTCACCTGTGTCCCAGGGTAAATAACAGTGTTTTCTCGTACTGCAGAGCGAGGGCAAGAACAGCAATGACAGGGTGGATTGCAGAAATCCCTTCTGAATGCTAAGCAGCCCGCTGAATATTGCCTTCACGTGCATAATTTAAAAATGTACCCTGTTTTATTTTTAAATAGCATGAAGGAAAATGGATTACCTTAGAAAGGGACTTATTCTAGTACCATTAAGTGGGAAAACCTCTTGGGTATTCTTACCCATTGACCGCTATAATCTTACACAGGCTTATGAACCTATTATGTATGTATATGTACACACATAGAGAGAAAGATTTCTTAGAGCATACTTTACAGCCCATCTCACTGTACTTTACATATGCATATAATGCATCAATTTAACATTACACCTAACAACAGTCACCTGTGAAAAAAACTACTGTTGTTTACATCTTCTTAATACAGATTGCAAGACTAAACATGGACTTCATGCATTCTGTGGCTGCTTTGGAGCTATTGTTTAATTAATGAGAACAAAGCAAAGAATAATTAAGAAGAGAGAAAGAGAAAGAAAGACAGTGATTCCAGCAGGCAAGAGCGAAGAACGAGTGAAGAGAAATAGATTGTTTTAAAGCTTAAATTGGTGTTATGAGTGAGAAATAAGTCCTTCTATGGTATCTGTCTCACCAGGGGATTTTTGTTATTTGTGCCGATTTTAACTATATCTGAACCTTTATTGATGAGGAATTGTATAACCAGAACAAGTTTAAGAATACCTGGGATATGCTCCAAGTTACATACATATGAGAAAATGCTTAACGCAGATTCGATAGCTTTCCCATTTACCATACATACTATCTATATATCTATTTTTATCTACGTCTTTATCTGGAGTTATAGCTGTAAGACCGTCTTAACAAGACTATATGCTTTTCCTTTTATGATTGAAAAAAAATCCTAGAGTAAAATAATCTAGGAGCTTTATGTGAAAAAGAAAGGTTCGAAATGCAAGAAAATAAACACCTCACAAAGAAACATCCTGTGTGCTGTTGGCACTCCTCAGTGTCAGCCTCCTTGAGCAACATAAACGCAGGCACTGAGGCGTGACTCCAATGCACCCTGAAGTCAATGAAATTTGAGGTCAGTGATGTTAAAAAGTAGCTGGAAAATCCGAAAGGATTGGAGCAGTTAGTTCAGTTACAGACATTGTTCTGAGTAGGTGACTTTTATAGGCCCCATACCAGAGACTCTGAAGGGTCTGGGAAACCCTGTCCTTTTTCCTCCCCAGTTACAATTTCTTCTGATAGTACTCAAACTCGCTGCCTAACACGAATTGGCAAGGATGAATTAATTCAATTATATGATTGGTTCATTAGAGATTCAGGTCAAGGGTGAAGTCCAAGAAATGTGTGAATCACAGAGAATAGAATGCCTTTGACCTTTGAATCACTTCTACGCCACGTTCTGTTTTACCTGCAAAACAGGAGAGGTTTCTCCTTCCTTCTTCTATGGTCTTCCTAACCATAGGAAGCTCCTAACCTCCCTCAAAATGTATTTTGAAAGGCTCTCAAATCCATGCTTATAATAGCAAATCCAGAGATACATACCTGGGTAAGACTGCAGCCCCCTCCACCACACTTTAAAAAAAGAAAGAAAAAGAAGTGGTACTTTAAAATCCATGTTCATGTCTTTTTTTTAAAATTTAATTTAATTTAATTTTATTTTATTTTATTTTATTTTATTTTGACAGAGTTCATTTTTGTTGCCCAGGCTGGAGTACGATGGCAGGATCTTGGCTCACCACAACCTCCACCTCCCGGGTTCAAGCCATTCTCCCGCCTCAGCCTCCCTAGTAGCTGGGATTACAGGAATGTGCCACCACACCCGGCTAATTTTGTATTTTTAGTATAGATGAGGTTTCTCCACGTTGTTCATGCTGGTTTCAAACTCCCAACCTCAGGTGATCCACCCACCTCGGCCTCCCAAAGTGCTGGCATTGCAGGTGTGAGCCACTGCGCCTGGCCCGTGCCCATATTTTTAATGGATCCCCACTGCTTTCCTCCAGGAAGCCTTCTTGGATTTCCTTGAACAAAAAAAGTACAAATACCTGAGTTTATCAGTCTTCCTATTGACAGTCTGAAGAAGTCTTTACAGAAGACACTTTGAAGATGTTAGAAAAAAGAGAGAAAGAATTGTCTTAATATTTAGTGATCCTGAGAAAATCAGATTTGGAATAACCCTGTAAAAGTGTTCCCCCTGGGACTTAGAGTGAGTGCTCTGCAAATATTTACAGTTGGATAAGGTCTTCAAAGTGGAGAATAAAATGCAAAGTTGTCAATAAATAAAATTTAAAAATGCTCACTACATTTTACACTCCATAGTGACAAGTTTATTCTGTCTTACACAGTATTTCAATTCCTCAATCATATGATAAAAGAAGAATGTATGACCTTCTGAGAAACACCATGCGTGGAAGGGAGGATTGTCTCCATATCTCCTCTTAACCCGTATGGCAGGAATTCTGTGGTTGTTATTGTTAGTGATGAGTTAGTTTGTTTTCTCCCACTAGGTTCAGGAGGTCAGAGACTGATTGTTTTACCTCTGTACTCAACACATATCATACTACCTGGTTCATAGTAAAGGCTATGATTTTAATAAACAAATATATAGTAAGTTTCTCCATGTAACAGATTAGTACATACATTTTTGTGATAGACACAACCCTTGCAGAATGGAGATTGTCATCATCACCAATGTTCTAAAGTGAGACATCCCACAGGCTACTTTTATTTTGTTTTTAATACAGACACAAAGCTGGTCATAAAGTATTAACACAAATCTAGATCACTGGTCTCAGTTTCAAAAAAAGAATGACGCTCTCATATTCCAGTATTCACATATTCTAAGAGATCTCTCTTTCATTCTCCATAATCCCAAGTCTTTGCACTACTTTATTTGCAGGGTTATAAAAGGACAGTTGTGATTATTTTGCCTTCTATAGGGTACCTGCCATTATGGCTGAAGACCATGAGTCTAATCTACAAATAAATGTGATGCTGATTTCTGATTGTCACAAACAATAAAAGAGGTTTTATAGTTGCAAATGGTTTAATTTGTTCAAACAGCCCCTTGTTCATTTTTGGTTCCCTTTACTCTCATGTTTCAGTTCACATGCAAGTCTTCTTAATCCAGAGCTCCAAAATCAAGATTGGTGGGAAGAAAATCCAATTGTTTAGGGTCAAAATAAAGATGTTTTTCAAATGCCGAAGAAAGAGAGCATGGTTATTCTACTTTGATGTTAATACCATGCCTTTTGTAGTTTTCCTGTTTGTTTGTTTTCATCTTCCACTGTCAACAGGGCACCAGATTTTATAGGCAGCTTAACACAGAGCAGATGTTGATTAAAAGAAATGTGGTTTTGAGTGTGACATTAAAAAAATATCATTCTCTCCTGTCTAAATGTTATATTCTTAATGGGTTTAATTTTTTATTAGCTGATACATAAAGAAACAATAAGCATACATTCAGTCTTAACTGAACCATACACAGCTCACTAGCTGGACCATGAATAAGGCAAGAAAGGTTCACATTTTAATATTTTAAAAAAGAAAAAACATCTTCTACTTTGTGCAAAAAGCATGCATTTCCTGGCCAAGCCTCTTCGCATTTGTATTTATTTTATAAATAGAACT
Organism: Colobus angolensis palliatus; assembly: GCF_000951035.1. Classification (NCBI taxonomy): domain Eukaryota; kingdom Metazoa; phylum Chordata; class Mammalia; order Primates; family Cercopithecidae; genus Colobus; species Colobus angolensis. The sequence continues at coordinate 9,454,339 of NW_012119598.1, read as the reverse complement.
GGTTTAACCATGGTAAAAATGATCTTGAATGCATGTTTTTAAGATCATCTCTAAATACACTTTCAATCAGAGTACTTCTTTCATTTTGATCAATGATGACATACCAAGAGCAATTTTGGGACTAATAAATCTGGAATAAACGTGACACAGATGAAAGCAGAGTTGGAACCTTGAAAGACAAAAACAAACAAACAAGCTCCAATGACTTTAGAGACACCATCATGCAGGAATTAAACAGAGGCTGTATTTGGCACAGTTGACCACTCAGGTGCTAGAGGCATTTCCAAATGACTGAGCCAAGAAAATAATGTGTCCCTACTTTTGCTGATGTAAGCCTGAAAGCTTTGATGAGCAGATAAGACTAGATACCTGACTTCAACAGTCCATGACCCCAAAATAAATAAGTGTGAAAGACGAGTTTTGCACAATTGGAATGAGACATCCTGCAAGATCCACAGCAAAGTATCTAAGTGATCATTTACTTGCATTGCCCAAACCGAGCCATGTGCCACAGGCTTCCCTTTGTTCCTGGTACACAGATCAGAAAGGAACATATGCAGTATTGTGCTGGGATTATATGGAATATTATTTAGCGCTAAAAGAAATGAGGTATCAGTCCATGCAAAGACATGGAGGAAACTTATATATTGCCAAGTGAAAGAAGCTACTCTGAAAAGAATACATACTGTGTAATTCCAATTACGTGATACCCTGGGAAAAAAGAAAACTGTGGAGACAGTAAAAAGATCAGTGGTTGTCAGGGATTGGGGGAAAGAAGGGATGGATAGACAAAGTAGAGAGGATTTTTAAGGCAGTGAAACTGCTCTGTATGATACTTTAATAGTGACACGTGCCATTCTACATTTGTCAAATCTGTGGAATATGCAACACCAAGTGTGAACCGTAAGGTAAACTATGGACTCTTGGTAATAATGTGTCAATGTAGGTTCAACTATTGTAACAAATGTACCTCTCTGATGGGGAATTTTGGTAGTGGGGAAAGTTGTGTGTATGCCTGAGTGGAGGGGTATGTGGGAACTCTACTTTTTATCAATTTCGCTGTGAATCTAAAACTATTCTGAAAAATAAAGGGTATTAAAAAATGTTGGGAGAACATTTGAGACACAGATGACTGCATGTGGTTGCAGCTGCTTGTCATTGTAATTTTGCTGAAATATCCACCATTTTATTTGTTGCATCACAAAAAGAACTGTGACTTACATTTCGTAACATGCGTAGCTGATTTCACGCACTTTTGACAGTTCAGAAAAATCATTTCTCTATGCCAACTGTTACCAAACATTTTTATTGTTTATGACCTCTGCGGTCGGTCTCTAACTTTGCACACTAAATATGCAGAAGAAAGGGCAAATAGCGGCTTTGAATAAATGGAAAAACAATGCTATATTTTCTAATGTAAATGACTGAAAGAGTATCCTTTGAAGTTTTAACCACTCATTATGACTGAAACTTTATAGATTCAGATCTGTGGTTGCCAAAAACTACAAAAAGGCAAGAAAAAGGAAGATGCCCCAGTAGAAAGCACATGGAGTGTGGCAACTGAGAGGAGAATAGATCGTAGACTCACACAATATCATGGCAGGAAGGACCCTAAGGGAGACGCTGGCCCAGGGATCCTTTCTCTGCCCATCCATGGCTCCTTATAGCATCCGGGATAGGCTTCAGATGATTCATGCAGCCCTAGAAACTACAGAAGAAAAGTTAATTCTCATCTGCATATGTGATGTTTAGGGAGGACTCCCATCGCTTTCATTAGAAATCTCAAAAAACTGTGTGATGGCCCCAAAATTGTTAGGAATTGCCGAGACTATAATCAGCATCCCAGAGATGTGAAGAAACACACTCAGAATCCTCCAGTGTTTATGCTGGTGTTTAAAAAGTTTGTTGACTTTTTCATAATCTAAGTAACTGACAAAATGTTTAAAGAATAAAATGACAATCATAGAAGCTAAATATTATAGATATTAAATTAGGTAAAGGGTGCTAACTTGATCGTTTTAAGAAAATAAAACGTTTCCTAGAAAATACGTTCCAGTAGGGTGAATCCCTTTGGTGTAAATATTAAATTATCTAACACATAATCTTTATTTCTCAGTATCAGACAATTTTTCCTGAATCTGTGTGGAACTGTTTGTGAGCATAGCAAACAGAACACAGGTGATAACATATAAGACGCAGCAAATGTCTACCCTGCCACGGCCCACTGGCCATAGTACCTCCAGGATTTCTACTTACTCTTTAATACTCCTGAATTAGGCAACATTATTTAATATTTGTTCTTTGAAACACAAATTTCATGAGACTCTCCAGGACAAAGGAGTCTCCTATCAAATATGTTAAAGAATATTTGAAAAATCCCAGTGTATATGCATATATTAAAGGCTCTGACAAATTCTGTATTCAAGATATTTCACTAACTTTAACTAAGTTTTATTTCTCCTCCTCCTCCTCCTCCTCCTCCTTCTTCCTCTTCTTCTTCTTTTTATTTTTAATTTTTTTGAGATGGAGTCTTGCTCTGTCGCACAGGCAACAGAATGCAGTGGAGCCATCTCAGCTTGCTACAACCTCTGTCTCCCGGGTTCAAGCAATTCTCTGCCTCAGCCTCCCAAGTAGCTGGGATTACAGGCACCCACCACCATGCACGGATAATGTTTGTATTTTTAGTAGAGACGGGGTTTCACTGTCTTGGCCACGCTGGTCTTGAACTCCTGAACTCGTAATCCATCCACCTCGGCTTCCCAAAGTGCCGGGATTACAGGCGTGAGTCCCTGCTCCCGGCCTAAGCTTTATTTCTTAAACATATTTGAGCCTTTTATTTATTTTCTTAAAAAAAAAAATGCCCAGGAAGACTTGGAAAATAAGGGGAAAAAAAAGACTCTAATGTAATGTAAACATGTTATCTGGAAGAGGAACATTGTCAATTATTATATTAATAGCTGTGAATGTTTTTGAAAAGTCACCAGGTAGAACTCTCAGCGGGAGGAAGTCAGGAAAAGATGTTCAGCCCTTTGCAGATGTTAATCATGATTTATTCTCAGGATAGTCTGCAATGAGACACATGGGCAGGGATTCACAGATTTTGGAGGGCAGGAAAATCACTTTGTGGACATGTGAAAAGTGCAGTTCCTCATGCCCCATCTCAGCCTGATTCCAAGTCTGCATGGACCCAGAGATCTCACATTTTTAGGAAGTACTCCGGTGACTTAGAAGCAAGTGGTGGCTGGATAAGCCTTGATAAACGGCATTGAGGACGGAGTGGACAAAGAATAGGAAGGATAGAGAAGGAATGGGCAAGACCTTAGAGCAGCCACCTGATTTCTTCTGATTCTCAGAAAGTTTGTGCATACAGCTTTTCCTGGGCCCACAGGAGAGGAGTCTGTGTCAGCCCCTTTGTCCATCCAGTCCCACAAGGTTGCGCTGCATCCTGTAAATTCCAGCCTCAATCATGGATGACCATCTTCAAGATGATACAAAAGCTCTTACATGAGCCGGCTTATTGTTACCAATATTTTCATTTAAGTGCTTTGATCAATACCTGACAAGTCAATTAAAGCACACAAATGGTTTTTCAGGGAGCCCCACTGGAGTCCCCTCTTTTGCTTTTAAAAAGCATATTTTGTTCTTTTTATTTTTTTTATTTTATTTTTTTTTTTACAAAAAGAAACACAACTTTCCCAAATTTGTGCTTCCTTCTGATTCTGGTTTTGGAAAGGAAATGAAATTTGTCACGCTGCCATACATCATTTCCCTTGCAGTACAATGTCCCATCTGTGTGTCAAGTACAAAAGAAAAGCATTTTGTGAAAAATTGCTAAAGAAGTAATGATTTTTGTTCTCAACTCTTTGTTTTGCCTTTCAATAAAGAAGGCGACATGTGCCACAAATGATGTATTATTGTTTAGGTACAACCCCGGTAACACAGTGCATAACCAAAACCATGTTTCACAGCAGAGAAACTATAGTTTACTGCCCCTATGGCTCTGATGAGAATATAATGTTCTACAGTTTATAAATGCTTTGAGGTCAATACATGATTTGCTTCAGCTTGTTCATCCAATGAGCAGGGGATCCAAAAATATATCAAGCTATTAGACAGCCCCCTGGAAGCTGGACCGAGGCAGCAGTGATGGAGAGGTTCCATGGAAACCCCTCTGTCAGCTGGAGATGAGATAATTAGATCCAGGTAATACACTGGAACCCCAACAGGGAGCGGCCAAGCAAACATGCCATCTTTATGGGCCTTTCTTATCCTGCATAGCAACTGTGGCCTAAGACAACGAAGCATTGAGGGATTCACTGATGCCCAGCAATGCTCCACCGTCATTCAGTCAGCCCCATTATCTAGAGACCCTTCCTCCTACAGAAGTAAGCCAAAAGGACAGGGCCCCAAGAAAGGTTATTTTTAAAGTACTTGTTTTTATTTGTCAACCAACTTTTTTTTTCTCTTCTTTTCTCCTTTTCTTACAATATACCATCAATCATGTATTGGATTCATCTTACACTTCATACTTTGAGAATGCCCTTTAAACTGTAATCAAAATAGTTACTCGATTCAATTCCTTGAGTTAAGTAGAACATACCATCCTCTCACCCTGATTTCAGGTGGATAGTCCTAGTGATTTTGTCATAATTTTACTCATTTGACAAGTATTTATTGAGGGACCTAAATCATGCCAGGCTTAGCACTAAATGCTGGGAATACACTGAACCACAGTCAAGTTGTGAGAGATTTTACAATGATATTTTGTAAATAATAAGTTGTTTACGTTTGTGAAAAGTACTGTGAAAGGAAAAGTATATAATGCTTGCCAAGAGAGATTAAAATAGGGGTACTTCATTTAGTTTGAGAAATCAGAGGCTGTTTCTCTGAGAAAGTGATGTCAACCTGAAACCTTAAGATTAAAGAATAAGATTTAGCTAGGTGAAGGAGGGTGGAGTGATAGCACTTGGAATGAGGGACCTTCTCTCAACAGAGGTAAATCCATGTGCAAAGTCACAGAGGTAGAAAGGGCTATCACCACCACTGCTAGCATCAATATTAGAAACACCATCAGCATCCACCATCATCATTACCATTATTATCATCATCACTATTATTGTCACCACCACCATCACCATCATCACCACCACAATTTCCTTCATCACCACTATCATCACCACTACCATTACCTCTGCCACTGCCATCATCATGACCACCACCACCACCACTAGCATCATCATGATCACCCACATCACCACCACCATCATAAGCATCATTTGCAACTTGTTGTAGAGCTACTAGGGGTAAGCTGTTACTCTATAGCAGTCATCTTTAATGCTTAGCATAATTTTGAAAGGGAGGTATTACTATCCCCAGCTCAAAAATAACGATAATGTATCTCTGTATATTTGTAACTTGCATAGGTCAACGAGCTGATGAATGGCAGATCCTGCATTTTAATCAAATCATTCTGAATCCAATGTTTATGAGCTCATTATATTAATAGTAAACATTTTAGTATGGCATGTTTCTAATAATGCTTTTCAATAAGGATTCTTACATTTTAATGTATGTTTTTTTTTACCATGTTTGGTTACAATTTTAAATGCCAACATTTATGCCAGTGTGGGACATTCAAAGAGCATCTTTGTAACCTCCTCATTAGCATGATTTGATCTGAAGATTTTCTGTAAATTCTTTCAAAGGCCAACTATCAGGAAGAGTTTCATCTCACCAAATAAATGTGAACATATATGAATTAGAAAATATGATTTGTAAAAAAAGTTAAATTATAAACAAGATGGAGCAGAAGTACCAAACATGCTTCATTAATTGAAAATGCATTATACTAGTACCATCGTGTTTGGATCGGTTTGATTTGAGTTGAATGAGGCCTTAGAGATCGTTCCAATCAGTACTTTTCTTTTACACATGAGATCCTGAGGCATGAGAGGAAAAGAGACTCATCTGTGGTCATGATCTCAGTTTCATGGTTCACAACAATTCCTTGAACATTGACCACATCCTAAACACCGAGTTATGCAACAGAACTGCAAAGAAAAGTAGCCCCTGAAAAGTTTATCATTAATCAAGAGGAGAGAATTAATTCAATTTCTTTAAAAATGTGGTCTAGTGTAAAGATTGCAGCCTGTTATAGAAACAGAAAGAAGAAGCACTTGAGAATTTAGAATTAAGCACAGAAGAAGGGCAGAAAGGTCACATCTAAACAGAGACTAGCTCAAACATAAATGCACTTAGAACACAAGATGAAAAGTGGTCAGTGGCTGGACAGATTGCAAGGACCTAAATATTGAAGGTTTTAGATGTTATGAAAAGTTGCCTAGACTTGGCAGTGGCCGCCCCTGGATATTTTCCAGCATGAAAGTGTACATGCTACATCTCTTCCTTCAGTAAATGGAGGAAGATGGTATAGTGATGTGGAATGGAGGTCAGATAGGAAAAGGGCTAGCCTGAAGTCATGATGTCCAAATAAGAGCCTGCTGCCATCATCCAGGCACAGAACAAGATCAATGAGAGTAGAGGTGGAGGTGAGATGATGCATTCAAGAAATATAGAGAGGTAATATCACTAGATACAAGATTTTGCATATGGTTTATTAGGTAACCAGTGAAGCCTTGAAATGAATAAAGACTAATTAAAAGGAAGCATATTGAAGGTCAAGTGCATAAAGGGCTGGATTGTGGACATTTATACTTTAGGAATTTTGGATGCCTGTAGTGCTTTCAAGACAATACATTGAGTAGGCAATTGGCTATGTGAGCCTTGGTCTAGCATCTGTGGGAAAGCCAAGCTAAACTTCTGATTCCCACTCAATTACTCATTCTACTACAATTTACTGTCTTCCAGGGACTCTGAGGTTTCCCCTTAAGCTGTCTTTTTACAGTTGGAATGAAAGAGTCACCTAATAAGACAACAGAAATTATATTATAAAATCTGCTCTGAGCTCATACCACATTAAAGACTGAATAATAAACAATTAAATGCTTCTGTGTTTGGTTCACAATGATTACATTTTAGAAAGGGGAGAGAGCTCATAGAATGGTCCAGGGCCGCAGTTAATTCATACTCAAAAATAAATAAGTCAGTCTATGGGCAACACAGTTATATACTCTCTGGTCGGTCCCAAGCCCTCCAGACATTTGGAATTACACATCCCTTTTAAAATTAAAGTAAAATAATGGAGTTATCATCCCATACACAATGGAGTTATTAATGTTCTCCCTAAGATTACCATGGATGGCTCAGAGCAATCTTGCATGGTGGTTTAAAAGCAAGTTCCAGAGTCAGATGGTGTTTGAATCCATAATATGCCATTTACACCTCTGTAATCCGAAACAAGCCACTTAAGCTCTGTGTGCCTCAGTTTGCTTCTGTGTAAAGTAGGGATAATATTACCTACCTAATAGGTTAGGGTGTTAAATTTACAATGCATTCAAAGCACTCAGAAAAATGTGGAACATAGTAAACACCCAATGAATGTCAGCTGTGAGATGCTCATGGCACTCACTTTCTGTCTCTTCTGAACATCAGGTATCAAGACTTAGTAGGTTTCTCCTCTCACCCATTAGTCCTTTGAAGACAATTTCCTTCAGACTGCTCAGCCTCAATTCAAAAGTCCTCTCACTGTATGATGCCCAGAGATTCGGATTCTCTCTTCCAGAAGGTGGTGAATGGAACTGTGGAAGATGGGAAGCTGACACTTCCACCACCATCAATCCCCACAAAGTGTTTTTCCAAGATAAAGGAGAAGTTCTCTTTCCAGGAAGCATTCTGAGCTGTGGGATTCTCAGGGCAATGGTTCATTTTTTTCCTAGGTACCGAGTCCGGTGACTCCCAATCAAAGATTATTTCTACAACACTGGGTACTGCCTTTTCTGCATGCTTGACTGCAGATGCCCGGCCTGTAGCTGTTGGTATAATCGGTGCATAAGCCATGGCTTTATAAAAACAAATTGATGGAGATGGAAATCTGTAAAGTTTATAAAACTGTGTATTTTTGACAAAAGTTACATTATAAAAAGGACAGAGGAGAGATACGGAATAATTTATAACGACAATCCCATGGGATAGTAAACAAACTACAGAGTAAAGCCTGAGCCAAACTATCTTCTATTAAACTCTCTTCATTGTTATTCAAGTGAATTTCATCCCTCTCCCAAGTGGAAACTATTTGCACAAAACAAAAATATTAGAAATAGAACCCTAGGAATTTGGGCAGTGAAAGAAAATCTTGTTAAAACTTGACAGAAGAATTGGCTTTAGGCAAAATTGTCAAGATTCTTTTTGTCACCTTTATGCCTCTCTCTTCAGTCCCTTTTTCTTCTTTTCAAATTGTCATTTCTTCCAGATGCCTTTCTTCATTATTCCAAAAGCAGTATTACATTTGTTAACTCATTAATTCATTCATCCTTGAGTGTCTAAGATGTGCTATGTACCCAGCTCTGGGAACACATAAGCAAATGGGAGAGGACTCTGGCCTTCCCAGAGCTTACACACATCTCCATAGATTGCTCACCAACTTGTAAAAGCCTATCCACCAACATGTAAAAACCAACTATTATATTGTTCTTTTGACCCAGGAAATAAGCTTTTGAGATAAAAACAAGCAATCTCCTCCCTCACTGACTTTCAGATTACTGAAGAGAGACCACTGGACTTAGATCACAGAATTTGCCTATCCCAAAGTATGAAGTCACTATCTGTATATTTATATATCTTTTCAACCTCAACTGTAAGAAAAACAGCTTGTGACTCTTCATTCAGCAAATCAAATGGCTGGCTGGTACACAAACAACAGGATAACTAAAATCAGAGATAATTCCACAAGAACACGAGTTGTTTATTTGCAATGAACTTCACAAAGAGTTTATAACCTTAATATAAAAATAATTTAGAGACATTAATAAGAAAACTGCTAACATTTCCAAAGGAAATGAGCTAGACACATAAAAAGGTAATTCACAAGTAATAAATTTAAACAACCAATGAGCATCATTTATCATTTACATTAAATAAGATATACTTTTCAACTATAAAACTAAGTTTCTTATACAGTGAATCAATATGTGAGACTATCTTACATTCCAATAAAACATGTTTTAGCAAGAGAATACAAAATCATGTTTAAGTTATTTATCCATAGAAAATATTTTTAAAATGAGAATGTTCACACTTTTTTCTAAAAAGTGGATTAGAGCTGCTCTTTTTAAATGTACTTTTCTATATTTTACACTTTTCGCCCCTTTACACCCAAACACTTCAGTGTGTACTTCCATGTTTCTATCCACACACACACACACACACACACACATATACATTAAAACAAAAACATTCCTTTTTCATAACCACAGTATAATTATCAAAATCAGGGAATTCACATTGCCACAATACTATCATCTAATCTATAGATCTTATTCAAATTTTATTAATTATCCCGTTAACATCCTTTAGAGAAAACAAAACAACAAAACAAAACAAAAAATGGGTGTGAGAGCCAATCCAGGATGACATGTTGCATTTAGTTGTCACATGTAGTCTCCTTTAACCTAGAACGGTTCCTCAGACATTGTCTTGTACCACTTAATATTTTTGAACACTACTGGCCAATTATTTTGCATAATGTTCTCACATGGGATTTCTATGATGTTTACTCTTCATTAAACTCAGATCATGCATGTATGGCAGGAATACCACAGAAGCAATACTCTATCCTTCTCAGTGCATTATATCAAGAGTCACATCATGTACATTTGTCCCATTCCTGGTGAGTTTAAATGTAATTATCTGGTTAAGGAGGTGTCTGCCAGGTTTCTCTAGTGTAAAGTTATAGTGTTTTGTGGAGAAATGTTTTGGTAAATAAATTTCCTGTTTTTCATCAAAATTAACCCATTAGTTTTAGCATCCATTGTGCATTTCCTGGTCTGAACCAAGAATCTTTATAATCATTGCTAAATGGTAACCACTTTTACTACATTTATCAGTTAGTATTCATATTCATTTTTGAATGTGCATGTCTGAAATTTAGAATAAGAAAAAATAAATGGTGTTGAAACTTATAAATTGATGCATCTTGTTTTGTTATTTGTTACCTCTAAAGAGTTTATAACTCTTCATTATTTTATCAGATTTAACACATTCCTTTGGCCTTTCAGAATATATGAGGCCACTTTTTTTTTTTTTTGGTTAGCAAATCGCCTAAAAAGTGAGGGAATTCCATCAGTCAACTTCAATTACACAAAACCAATCATTTTAATCCTGTCTTCTCTTGATTGTTTATGAGATTACCACTTTGTCCTAGACAGAAGGAGAAAAGTCTACAAGGTGGAAGCAAGAATTTCTAGTTCCAGAGCAAAATATTCATGGCATGACAACAAGAACAAAGGAGTAACTGACAAAAACAGTAAGAGGATTCACCCTTAAGTTGATTCATGGGCTCAGATAGTGGAGCATAGGTTTAAGAAACGTGGAAATGCAGCAGCATTGACATGATTTCTGCACTCCTAGGCAACCTGTTGCCCGTATTCTGGGAGAAGTCAACCCGCACCGCATACAGAGAATATGCTGTGGGAGCATGTATTGAGATATTATGGGAGCTATAGTTTTAATGCAGGACTAGGAAAGTCTTGATATGCTAGGGAAAGATGTGAACACTAAAAGTGTGATGCACTTCTGCATATTTCACTTGCTTAACCATGCTGGGAAAGCACTGACGAAACCTGACCACATACTCTTTTAAAATGCCTCGCTCCCTCATTCCCAGAGAAGGGGGTACTTGGTGGGTTTTTTTCTTTTATTATACTATTTTGCATGTTATAGATATATATAGAAGTAGAAGTAGAGACAGAAATATTTTAATTGACTATTCCTTTTAAAATGTTTGCTATTTGAAGATGGGTTCAGAAAGTTCATCAGAAAAGATACTGGACAATGTAGCGAATAATGAGGAAAATAGAGAGGAGAGTTTCAGATCAAGAAAGACAAGTAGATGCCATCTAGTTCACATCACCAAGTTTTATATACATATATATGGAAATTAAGGCTCAGGAGAGGGAATTTGCATAAGATTTATGAAATGGAATCAAGGTAAGAACTGAGGTGGCCTGCCAGACTCTGCAAGGCTCTGGAACTGCTGCCCCATGGCTCACCATGGCCATACACAGTTCTAGGGCTACTTCTAGCTGGTGTCTAGCTGCAGTTGTAAAAGTAAGAAATCCCAAAAGTAGGATTGCCAGATTTTGAAAAAGGAGTCCCATCAAATTTGAATTTCATACTAAAACCAAGTCGTTTTGATATTAAAAAATAAGTCTCAAATATTCTATTAGATATACTTATGCTTAAAAAAATTTGCTGTGTAGCTGAAATTCAAATTTAATGAGGCGGTCTGTATTTTTACCTGCTGAATTTAGCAACTTCACCCAGGAGCCATGTGATCAGAAACTCATAACTATGGAGTAAAGCAAGAAAATGGTATAATTCATCATGATACCATTTTCTTGCTTCTTAAGATAACTATAAGAATGAATTTTTGATTTATGAAGTGACAGATGCGAGATGATATACCATCATAGAATTTAAAGTTCCTATTTTTTAAATAAAGATTATTAAATAACCATATAGCAACCTCATAAATTCACTGTGACTATCCACTGAGATTTTAGTTGGAATACAATTAAAACAATACATGAAAACTAGTGACCATGAAACATGCATATAAATATCTAAGTATACCCCATTTTATCCTCTCAATTATCTTCTTAGTTATAATCTATTTTACATTTATCTTATAGATGATGAAACCAACTCAGAGAAGTTGAGGTTGAGTAGGTTTCTCATGATGTTGTATGTTGTTACAGTTTTTTGATAGACTTGCTATTTAGGCAAAGTCTACCTAATTCTGAAGTCCCAAATCTTAACCATTACAGGATAAACAGCATCTCTATATTTGTAGGAATTTAATCAGATATGTACAAGGATATTTATGCTCTAGGATGTTCACCATACAGTTATTACAAATAAATTAAAATTTTTAAAATGGTTACCAATAATAAATTCACTCAATGAATTAAAGATCATATGTTGATAAAATGCTATGTGATAATTGAATGTGATGTATAGAAAGATGAAACTTAACTAACCTAAGGATAAATTTTATAGAAGAAAACTTTGTCATATTTATCAGCAGGTATATAAGTAAAAATGCTATTTTTGAGAAGTGGGATTATTAGTTGTGTTTAATATTTTCTACATTTCCACATTTTCTACAATCTACAAAATACTATTGTAATCAGAAAACAATTAATAGACTCTATAAAAAACAAATTTGGTCAAATAATGAAATGTACCCAACAATCTAACTATGTTTGCTCCCTGTTTTCTGGGAAAGGAATAAGAAGTGACATTAACTATGGAAGAAAAAAGAACGTTTGGATTACAATCAAATCTGAAACATAAATCCTAAACAGACAGTGGATGAAGCAATAAATTCTTATTTTAACAATACATTCAAACAGATTTAGTGGCAGTTATTTTTTCAGGTTTTACTACAATAACTATAATCTTGGATGGCTGGTGTAATTGGGGACTAGTTAGCCAAAGTCACATCTGAAGTATTGGAAAACAATTACAATAGAAATTAAGTATAAAAACACCCAGGTATCACCTGCAAGCATGAGAAAATTTCCTATTCTAAATTGGCTGTCAAATTTTTGCAACTTTATAATGTCATAGTTTCATAGTTTTATAGTTTTTGTTATACTTGTGACAGTCTGCAGTTCTGCTTGCTCTAACCACCCCTCCATGAAATCATATCATTTCAGTTTGTCTTTGGTTCTTGGTTCCAGCTCCTTTGGGATTTAGGCATAGCTCATGTTGAAAAAAGAGGTGATGCTGTCAATTTCACACTGGAGTCCTTTTACTTCCCTTTGGATATTTCTTAGGGTGCCTAATAAGATTATCATTGCTAAAGACAAGTGGTATCTAAATGTATGACAATTTTAATACTACTTGATTTAACAGAGTGTCCCTACACACAGAGAGGATAGGAAGGACAGAATTTAAATGATACCATTTTGGACATTGGGGCACGAAAGTTGGTTTAGAAGCATTGCACAAGTCTTTCAGACCAATGCTCATTCAAGCACTTTATAGAGCAATGCATAGTTTAAACAAATCCAAACTTGCCAAAGAGTAGAGGCGATGATGTTAGCAAAGAAGTTAAAATAAAAGCAGTCTCACTATTCAAGCAAGATAAGAGTATTTACCTTTCGAAATGAGAAGAGACAGATGAATGCAGGAAATACCCGCTAATCATTTGGATTACTCTCCAGGCAGAAGGAGGCAAGGTCAATCCAAATTGTAGAAACTTCAAATTGCAAAGCTTTTCACTGGTATTTGTCCTCCTAAAACTGGCTAGTACTAAGATATATATATGTATTATATATGTTTCAGCTCCCAGTGGGCTTAGGAGACCTAGCTCCTAATTCAGTGAGCTGTGAAATAAAACCATACTGACTGCCACCCAGCAAGAGACTTAGGCACCCCACCAGGTTCTAGCCATGTGACTAATCTGGGTTTAGGTTCTATGGGGTTGAATCCGAGGCTACTACACCAGACACACAAGAGAGGTGCCATTCATAGTTAGGAAAATGCCGTGGAGGAAACCAGCGTTTGGTTGTGGGGAGGCAAAGTTCAGATGCCAAACCTAGATATCAGAGGTGGGAAGTAAGGTTCCCAAGTGAGGTCTGAACCATCAGATAATGGAATCAAAATGACAGGCTCCTACTACAGAGATAGTTCAGATTTGCATAAAGTTGCAGGGCTATTATGGCCCACATCATCTGGGGTAGGTTGCATTCTTTCTCTTGGTCTCAGATACTTCAGTAATTGAAGGGCATAAGATTGTTACTCAAACACCAGAGGTTCAGTCTAGGTCCTGCTGCTCGCTGCACAGAAAGCCAATGACTGAGACGACAGTATTGCCAAGGAAGAAAGCTTTCATCTGGTGCCCCAGCTGAGGAGATGGGAACTCAGTCTCAAATCCAGGTCTGCTCACTCACCCCAAGACAAGACCTAGAGTTGTATGTAGCAAGGAAGAAATGTAACAATGTGTAACAAAAGAGAAACTAGGGAGGGGCAAGGAATCAATCATGGTGAATGAGGGGTCCAGCCTCTCATTAGCCAAATGTGGTGACCTAGTGAGTTTCATTTCTTTGATACTTTGAGAAGCCTGAAGGTCTGCAAACATAAGGTTCAAGCTCTAAGACCAGAAGGGTCCATTTCCATGCTTATCAAAAAACTGTGTGGGACTATTGGGTCGTCTTCAATATCAACTGCTCTACCCTTACCTCTAACGTTATTCATAGAATCCCATGTGATAAAGTCTCTTCAAAAATAAAGAGTACAGAATTCCCTATATAAATTAATAAATTTGGCTAAATTTGGTATTCTGATAGTTTATTTTCAATTATTAAATACATTATAAGATAAGTATCTTTACCTCCTTACTCCTTATGCCCCAACTCTCAACCCTCACACATCTCCAAAGAATGGTACCTCTTCTTAGAATCCATCCCTCCAGATGTACTTAGTTACCTGTCCCCTCATTCACTTATTCCTTCATTCAGTAGACCCTGATCCCTTAATTCCTTCTTATTTTCAACTTTTCCCCCTCTCCTGGTTCTCTCTTCTCAGCATTAAAACAATGTTCATTACTCTTATATATACATTTTTTTCTTTCCGTGCATCTAATTGTAATCTTATCTCTCTATTTCTCAGTATTTTAGAAGGACTAGTCAGCAATCTTCAACTATTAAAATATGACCTCAGCATTCTAGTGAAATGAATTTCACTGGAATAAAAACTAATAATAAAAATTATTGCAATGGTTTAATCCATTAAATGATCATTACTATTTGGTAGGCAGTATAAGAATATCTCCATAGCAACTCTAAAAATTAAGCAAAATTGTTTATTACCCCTTTATAGATAATGATCGAGACCTGAAGTAGTTAAATGCCTTCTCTAAAGACAGAGTTGTCAGCGTTGGAGCCAAAATTGGAACCCAAGTCTACCAAATTGTAGATTTCAACTCAGAGTTCCTTCCTAAGTACCAGACCACTTACACAACTGTCTACTGTCTGACTTCTCTTGGCAAAGCAATTTCAGTAAGTTCAAAATCAAATCCATCATCTTCTCCTCTCTAAATCTGCATCCCCACTTCTGGCCACCTCTTGTGGCCTTCCCCTTTGAAATAAACTACCATAAGCTTGTTCCTTCTGATGGCCAAACTCTTCCCAGTCCTATCAAAAGTGAGTTGTGCATAATTCCTAAAGTTGCCTTGTTTCTGAATAGCCTCCCATTGTCATATTCCACAAGTATTTATTGAGCAGCTGCTACATAAGGCACAGTTTAGAGCCTGGTGATACTAAAATATGTAAAATATGATCCCTAGACTCAATATAATCTAGTGAGATAGAAAAGAACAACTCAAAATAGTTAGAGAAAACTATAAAAGGGATTTAGAACAGGAATCCATTTAGTGTGTAACTTGCCACACAATACAGGAATCCACTTTCTGATGTCTTTGCTTTGGTATGCAAAGATGTATGAAATGTACACCCAGTGAAGAAATGTATGCCCAGTGAAGAGCAATTTGGAAAGCCTATGTATTAGAAAACTTCTTTATACTGGACTGAAATCTCTGTTTTTTGTTCTACTCTCCAAAATAACATAGAATAAATCCAATCTTTTTATCCTCAGATTTTAAAAGCATATTTGAATATCTTCAAATATTTTCAGTGTAAGACTGTTGAGCCCTCTGATGGGGTTTCTTTGTACTGTTGATTGGTCTAGATGTAATAACAACATACCACAATGTCATAATTATCAGGTATTATTAATTGAACCCCACCAGAAGTCAAGTACTGTGCTAAGAAATGTAGACATATAGATGAATAAGACATAGCTCTTTTCTTTAAAAAAATATACATATATATGTATATGTGTGTGTGTGTGTGTGTGTATATATATATATATATTTTTTGAGACGGAGTCTCGCTCTGTCACCCAGGCTGGAGTATAGTGGTGCGATCTCAGCTCACTGCAAGCTCCAGCTCCTGGGTTCAAACCATTCTCCTGCCTCAGCCTTCCAAGTAGCTGGGACTACAGGCATCTGCCACCATGCCTGGCTAATTTTTTTTGCATTTTTAATAGAGACGGGGTTTCACCGTGTTAGCCAGGATGGTCTCGATCTCCTAACCTCGTGATCTGCCCGCCTCAGTCTCCCAAAGTGCTAGGATTACAGGGGTGAGCCACAGCGCCCAGCCAAAAATATTTTAATGAATTTGGAGTGATAATACAAAACTGGACATAATCAATGAAAAATACACCAAGTGCCTTGAAAGTACAATAATCCACCTAGGAAGCATCTTCTGTCAGTTGTGAAGAAGGTTGAAATGAGTGCAAGATCTGCAATGATCATAGCCCAAGAAAATAGGATATGTATTTTTACTTTTCAAGCTCTCTCCATTTATATTTATATTTTACTTTTCAAGGCCTCCCCATTTATATTTATTATAGATATAAAAAGCACACTAGGCTCTAAGCTGTGCCTTATGTAGCAGCTGCTCAATAAACATGTTTATGTATATTTACATACATAAACATTCATGTACATTTGTGCAATTCACATACACATTATAATATGTAATATATACATATTAAACATTAATGTATATATATGCATGTACATACACACACATATTTTTTATATATATATATATGTATCTCAAATGCAGAATGCTTGAAAATCAGGTCCAACTTTGAAATGCACACTCTCTAGTTCTTGGAAAGTGTTTAATCATTCCTGTTCATCAACACCCACACTGGCTTCTTCTCAACTGTTCTAAGGCAAAAGAGATATGAATATAATAGCTTGCATGCATGAATGCATAAAATGAAATGGACTCATTAATTAAATATCTTTTGTCAAGGAAGATATAAAGAGTGGAAAAAAGAATCAAAGAATAGAGCAATAAAAGGAAAGACTTTTTGTAGCCACTGCTTTGCCAATCTATCCCAAAAATGTGTATGTAAGAGTTAGGTTTGGAATTGTACCGAAATTTCTCTGAAGATATCCATCTTTTGGAATAAAATGTCAGGCCAATTCCAAATTCTCAAATGACTATTTGCCAAAACAAAACACAAAATCAAAGAAAGACATTTTCTTTATGGTGGAATGGAAATTTATTTCACTTCCTAGGAAATAAATCAAAGCAGTATCAAATTAATGGCTCAATTTTTTGTAAAGAAATGTGTGTTCCTAATATAGATATTATGAACATATACATAGACAGTATACATATTTGGTTTTGAAATGTAAATAATAAATACAAATAAAATATTCGTTTGTCATCATTTATCTCTTTCAAATATGAGTTGCACATAGGAAAGTCAGGTAAGTGATACATAAAAACACAGAAGAAAATTTTCTAATGATATATAACTGCCACATAAGATATTTAAAGAAAGACAATTTTAAAAAGAACACATTTCCATATCATAATTAAGTTGAAAATTGAAAACACACTCTTTTTCTGTTTAGCTTGAATTTTCTAAACTGTATATACACATTAACAAAGGTCATCTGTGTTGGAGGATAATGAGTCTTTTGTTTATTTTTTTCTTCTTTGTATCTCTATGTACTGAAAAATCTAATTATCCTTTTTAAAAATAAATGTTAATAGCATATTAGTCATCTCTGCTACAAGAAAAATAACCTTAAGACTTTAGTGGCCTTTAACAACTGTTTATTTCTTAGCCTTGTCAAATGCTGGAAGCTGAGGTTTTTGTGGTTCTTCTGTATGTGACTTCACATTCTGGTTGAAGGAACGGTCTTTGTTTGGGACACGCTGTTCTCATGGCAGAGAGAAGGAGCAAGAGAGTTGGCCAAAACACACGAAGGCTAGTCAGGTTTCTACCAGACTTGTGACCACCAGCTCACCTGTAGACAGCATAGCAAGTCACATGACCAAGCCCAACTTCAGGAATCCATAGGAGGCATAGAAAGTCATATGGTAAGCCATGTGGCAAGGAAAGTCACATGCTACATACCCACATGGGTACCTTTTACTGGAAGAGGTAGTGATGATTGGAAACAACAATAGCATCAACCAGAGAGTATAAATGTTTCATTCTAAGAGAATTTCCAGACTGAGTGACTTGCATTGATCATAAAGAGAGCTTTAAAGAAAACATAATGCATGTTTTACATGTATCTCACGTAAAATCTATCTAGCCAAAATAAGAATTTAAAACGATGCCGGGGATATAAATAATATGTAAGGTATTTAACCATCTTTGGGAACTTAAGCATGAACAATCCACATTAATCAATCTCAAGAGTATGGTCCATCCACCGTTTTATGAAGTAAAATATCAGAATAGAAAAATGTGTGAACAAAAAACATTCAAAATAGCACCCTTGAGTGTGCCACCAGTCTGAATAGTTCACCCCTGCACAGCAAGATGTCAAACTGGATTTAATCTGAAAAGCACTTATTGAACCTCCCTCTTTCAAAGAACTCACACCCTCAAAGGGAAGTGAGCACTCTCACGTGGCTGTGAGACAGAGTTGGGTACAAAAGTCACGTCGAAGAACACCCCGTAACCGTGCATGGCATAGAGACAGTCCTTCTATACTACATATACCCCTGTGCTGCATTTACTACTGTTCACCAAGAGCCTCATCGATATTAAGCAAGGTGCTCAAGGGCCACTATCCAATTTGACACTCTGAGGTTGGTATTTGCCCACTTCATTAGGAAACAGGACCACGTGTGTATAAGCAACAAGCCACCTGAGGCCATGGAAACCAATGTTTAATTTGAGGAAGAAATAAACACTTAAGATTAATGTGAGATGCATTTAAATTCATCAACACTCTTACAGTTCTTTTATTTATTGGTTATATGGCAGAGCTAGGACCCCATGCCTGTGGTATCGCTAGGAGATGTGGACTTAAAATTAAATGAGAAAAGAGGCATAGTCCTAAAGTTTGGGAAATAATATGAATAATTTCTAAATGACTTAGAGCTTGGAGGCTTATAGTTTGCAAGTTAGAGCTGGAAGATTTAAGTTAGGGTCTTGTTTAAAATAGCAAAGAACAAAAGAAAAAGAAAAAAATATGAGAGTAATGCAAATACCTTTTTAAAAATTTATTTCTTAAATCCTGCACACTTTAAAGGTAAAATTTGCTTTAAATATCATTCTCGGAACTGAAGAATATACAAACTCGATTTTTTTATTGTCAAGCTACCAAGGGACTACTAGACCCTTGATTTGTATCCTTATCACAAACGATCTCATTTTTAAGTGGTTTATAACCTGTCATAAAACTTCACTTTGAGATGAGAATATATGGTTTCAGTCTAAAAGCAATCTATTTTGTAAATGTCGAAAATACACCAGGTTATTGTGAACGTAAATAAATTCGTAACTGGAATTGTGTAAACTGCCTTCCTTTGGGCAGTACTGTGACCTGGTGAGAAGTGGAAGACAGTTGTTGTACTTGGGATAATTTCACATCATAACGGAGTTCTTCACACACACACGGGTTCGTACAACATGATCTGTTTCCCCCACCAAGATTTGTTTGTATTAACTTTGAAGATTAGTAGGGTCACAGCTATGATTCAGTTTTTTGGGGGACTGGCTCCTCTGCCTAGCAGATCAGAATTATGTACCATTAATCCACTCTGGAGATTATGTGGAAGAGCAGTTGGCAAGCCAGTCAAAGAAAATCAGAGGCCAGAAAAAAGCAAATGCTTTTAATTTGTCCATGTTATGTCAGGGATAATAGGTGAGCATCAAAATTTCAGGGCCCTGACCAACAGCAAAGAAAAAAAGTGTGTGTGTGTGCATGTGTGTGTGTGTGCACGTGTGTGTATGCACATATATATTTATATACTTAAATATATGCATAATAAATAAACACATATTTATATATTTAGATATACTGTATATATGTAGTGAGATCTCTCTATATATATCTCACTATATATAGTGAGTTCTACACGTATATGTACATATACTTATACATATATATACCGTGAGATCTAAATATGTAAATAAATATATATTTAGTTCTCTAGCCAAAGTGAACTTCCCAGCTAATGCATCCAAAACCTGTGTAATTTTTGTTCATCTTTAAGAAGAATACAGGTGAGCAAATGATGACAATGAGTAGTGTCTGATACCATTAAGGCAACTTCTTGCTCTGTCTTCTCGTCATTGCCAAGCAATCCTTGAATGTATCTTTGGTAAAGGCTATACAAAAAAGGATGAGACTGAACATATCACATAGAAAGGAGATCGATGTATGGACAGGAATCCAAGTTTCAGTTCCTAAAATTGTTAGTTAAGTGTTCAGACGGTTGTTTTTTGTTGTTGTTTTGTGTTAGTTTTTTTTCTTTAAGCCTTAATTTCTAAGTAGGAGTATGGAACAAGATATTCTCTATTTTTAGCTCTAAAATATAGGTTTCTCACTCATAGGTGGGAACTGAACAATGAGAACACTTGGACACAGGAAGGGGAACATCACACACTGGGGCCTGTCATGGGGTGGGGGAAGTAGGGAGGGACAGCATTAGGAGATATACCTAATGTAAATGACGACTTAATGGGTGCAGTACACCAACATGGCACATGTATACATATGTAACAAATCTGCACGTTGTGCACAAGTACGCTGGAACTTAAAGTATAATAATATATATATATGTGGTTTCTATGCTTCTAAATGTTACCTCCTCCAGGAATAAGATATTCATTGAGAAAATATCAAGGTTTTAACAACAGAGGTCCCCTGAAATTTTATTACTTATTTTGTAAATTTACCCATTAGAAATGAAACAACTGGACATGTATCTCTGTAATTAGGGTCACTAAAAGCTTTTCCTGACAAATCTCTTCATGCTCAATAATCTTTACTTATTCACAAGGTCTGTCCCCTTGGGTGGCACGGTATCCGGCACCTAGAATGAGCTCAGACTCTGCCTTGACTGAAAAAGACAATGAAGTGATGAACAAACCCGTGTCCCCAAAGAGTGCTTTCTTTGTCGTATGTGAAAATCAGGAGAGAGGGCATCCCCTTGACAATTTAATGAAAAGGACATCTAAACCCACCAAATTTTACTGTTGGTTGATATGTGGTGCTTCAGACCATAATCAGGAGAGCTGGCTTTGCAGGAACCACTTCCAAATCCGTTATGTCCAAAGATACTGTTACCTCGGCATTCCTACTGACCTTTTGTGACTGGCACCTCCCACCACGCAGCTACCACAGAAGTACTGTATGAAGTGAGGGAATCCCAAGGCAAACCTTATTTGCAGATCTAAAGGAACAGGTTCCTCTTACTCTGTGCAAGTAAAAAATAACAGTATTCATGCTCAACTAACGATCTGCCTTTCTTGGGGTTGGCACTCCTTTCAGAAGGCATCTGTTACTGACACCCAGTCATAAGCAACACTGGTTTTTTTTCACCATGAGTAAAAAGTTCAAGAGGTGAAGTCCACTGTCCTTTTTTTAAGATTATAATTCACTTTTTATTTCTTGATCAGAAAATATATGAAGGGGACACGTCAAGCTCTTGTCGTGTTTTAGATCAGATGTCTTCCGAGCCACATATGTATTACATGTCTCAATATGTAAAAAGAAGAAAGAGAAGAAGAAAGAAAAACTAAAAGCGGGGGGGATCTCAGTTTCAAATAATGAGCATGTGTACCTTTTTGCCTCAGGCCTTCATACACAATTTAGCCAGGAAGCCAGGGTAGATCATGATTTAGCTTTTGACATCTCCTGCCTTCAGGCCAGGAGAGACTAATACCGATTTCTGACTGAGCACGCCACAGGAAAAAAAGTGAGAGAGAGAGAGGCCTTTTATTGACTAAATGATAAAGAGGTTTGTAATGATAAATAACAGTCATTTTATTGTGGAATTCCCCAGAAAAGATGCATTCTGCAGTGTCTGAAGGAGCCTAAAAGCTGAGGTTGGTTCCCCATGGAGCCGAACCTGTTAAACTCCAATTTTTACAGCCAGGGATAGAGGTCGCAAATTGCGGGCACCTCTGGCTATTAAAACCACAAACCCACTCTACATAGCTGGGGTGGCAGCCGGCTTCTCGGCTCAAGGAAAATTACCAAAGGCTGGATCCCAGGGTGGTTGGTAGAAGGTACCACTGTCTGTCTGGTATCTGTTTGTCTGTGTCACCTTCTGGCTCCACACACTTGTGTCCTGATGTAATTCAGCTGCTTCTAAGCTCAGGCTGCTGGAGAAATCACTGCCAGTTTTGATCGATAGTTTAATTGTAAACTTTGGGAACAATAATGGATAATTTGGCTTGAACCGTCCATTATGAGCGATGTTGTCTAGGAGAGAGCCTTCAAAATTAAACAAGAGTTGGGCCACATTATTGCATTTGTACAACTCACCCAGAGTTAAATAAATCCCCCTTTACAAATGCTGTCTTGGCATTCTGTGGAGTTCAATAAACATAGGCCCAGGCAGAGACAAGGAGGAAAGAAAATAGCGAAGGGGCCAAAGTCAAAACTAGTTACCTGCTGTTTTCCTCTGAAATACTATTACTATGTCACCATAATCATTCTTTAAAATACTCTTTACATAAAAAAAAATGTAAAAAGAAAAACTTCCCCTGAAATAATTCATCCAAATAAGTGGATAAAGTACTTCAGGGGAAGTTTTTTATTTTGTTTTGTTTTATTTTGTTTTCTTAATGGAAATTGAGGCCAAGCCAATGAAAATTTTCAATCTGTAACATTGGTGACTACCATAGAATAGACTTCTCAGAGGGATATGCAAGACCATTTAGGCATCAGTTGCTTTTTTTTCATGAAGAAAAGATGAGAAAAAATGAGTAAAATTTATTTTTACTAAAATATTATTAAATAGTGGAAATAACGTGTTGCATGAGGGATTTAAAACAACAAGCCCCAAACCAAGGTTTTTCTATCCCTATAGGAATAATTAACAGCCTGGCTCAAACCAAGCAAAGGACATATCCTTAGACAAACTTCCAACATTGAACCCAGGGACTCAAATATCTAAGAATATGGTGACAGGGTGGGGCTCAACTCCAGAGTTTAGTGGTGGCCTGTCTCGGTGTCTCACAGAAGCATTTTCCCAAAGGAATACCTCTCAGGAGACTGAATAGTATTATCACGCGGAATAGACGAGATTCCATAATGGAGGGATGAATAAAAAAGGGAGGTTCTAAAGATACTTGGATCCAAGTGCCAGCTTGTAACTCACTATCTGACAAGCTGCTTCACCTACCTGTGCCTCAGTGTACCTACATTTTACATGAAGATAATAATGGCACTCACTTCATGGAGTTATTACAAGCACTAAATAAATTAATATGTGAAAAACACTTAGAACAACAGGAGACACATAATAACTGCTGGCTTGAATAATAGTAATAATAATTCTAATGGATATGCTTAAAAAGTGGCTGGTGAGTTGTCACATTTCAGCAATTACATTTTTAAAAAGGTCTTTGTATTTTTAATTCCTTTTGTGTGGATCAAGACTTTCCTTTGACATAATTTTATTTTCCAATTTATGTTTGATGTTAACCTGACCTTGTTTACTGAAACCAACATTCTAAGTTGTTGGCAGATTGGGAGCAAAGGGTGATACAATAGCTTTTCTTGTTCCAGGGCCCCGGTGTCATCCTCTCCATCCAGTAATCTCACCCTGGGTGAGATTACGATAGTAAACTATCTTCCAGGCCAGTGGTAAATTTCAGGGTTCACCAGTCCCAACCCTTTATAATCTATCCTTGTAACAATCTTTGGGCCACTGAGTTCTATTTTCATACTCAGGGATGCCTCCAGATCACTGGGTTAATCCCAAGGTGAGGAAGCTATATGTAACAGGCTTGGTGCACTTTAGTTATCAGCATGTACCCTGTAGTCAGGTCATCCCCCTGTGTTCCAGCTTCACCACCACCTAGCTATGACCTGGTCCATGTGCTTAGCTACACTGAGCTCCACTTTTCTTATTTGTTAAAGAAGGCTAATGATAGCTACCTTTTAGACCAGTTATAAGGATAGGATTCAAAACAAGTATGTAAACTCTTAGCACAGAGTAAAACAATGGCAATTGATTGTTGTTGCGAATAGTATCATATCCTTAATCAATGAAGATTTTTGCCAGCTAGACTCAGAGCTATTTTTTCTACAATAGCTCTGTATTGTTCCCAGGTTCACATTTACCCATGAACTCTGCTTCTCCTAATGGAGTTTGTGCCAATGTCTCTATTCTAGAGCTCCTGTGCTGACAACATGCCCCATGTTCCAGTCTTTGTTTAAAAAAATAGAAATCTGGCTCACTCTTTCTAGATCCACATCACTAGTACCCCATAAGTCTATGCCATTTATAACTAATTCTAAGATAAGGCAAATTTATGTTGTACTAAGATAATTACAATGCTTGGCTAAATAAAGATAATGGCCCTTAGCTATCAAAGGTCAAAATTCATTTGGAAGCTGAGACTCCAGATGTAAAGAGGTACCAGAAAAAAAACAGAATCATGTTCAGAGAAGGGTCAGCAAGATAAGAAAGTGACTGGAAACCACACTAAATAAAGAGCCATTATAAAGAGAACTAGAAGGAAATTTCAGGAAGAGGTTATAGCTTTCTTGAAGGGCTGCAAAGGAGAAAAATAGATAGATGTAATTACGCTCAGAACCAGCACCGAGAGAAAGAAGA
Organism: Colobus angolensis palliatus; assembly: GCF_000951035.1. Taxonomy (NCBI): domain Eukaryota; kingdom Metazoa; phylum Chordata; class Mammalia; order Primates; family Cercopithecidae; genus Colobus; species Colobus angolensis. Next base: position 9,429,530 of record NW_012119598.1, on the reverse strand, counting down.
TCTTTCCAACACTTAGCACATTGGCTAAGTGTTGCATTCGGGATTCTAATGAGACTATCTGCCCCCAGAGAGAAGACAGTACCACTCCTGGAGGCTGTGTGCCGTGTGAGCACAGGGGTTTGCGTGAAGCATTTTATTTCAGGAAGACGTGTGAGATTAGATGGTTCCAAATGTCATTCTAACTCTCTGACTTTATGATTTGATCATGCTTCAGGGCATTAATGCCTTGGGGTGCTTTGTTGAGTCTCAGAAGCTAGTACTGCCTAATGGATTTGACATTTAGAGGCAAGGACATGTAAATATCCTATCCATTTCTCACAGTCCTGCTGTGGCTGAGATGCAAAGGTTTTCTTTCTGGACCATCACAAGGTGAGGAGATCAAAGCAGCAACAACATGCATGGAGATCAAACTTAGAGTTTCTGAGTCTTTGCAAAACGATCCTTTAATCCTAACAATTAGGAATGCAAAAATGTTACAGTTTTCATAAAAATTAACACTGTAAAGATAACCTCAGTGTGAAGCATCATGTGTAGAATAAATATTAAATTATTCAGTAAGATATTTCAAATACATTCTCTACTTGAGGATTCTTAAAAATCTCCCATGCCCTATTTGAGAAAATCTTCACTCAGATACTTATTTTTTCTTCATTCCTCAAAGCTCTCTTTCTCTATTATTTAAGAGCATGAATCTTCCCATTGACGGAGATATCAAAGGCCTGCCATAACCAGATTTAATCCTAGAATATCCTCTTCTCTTCTTCTCTTTGTAGACATTTGATTTAGCTTCACCCACACAGAAACTCAGAGAGGATAACCTATTCTTTGCATTGTTATTGACAAATGCTTACTTGTTATTGCAATAGACTATGGCAATAAGTTATTTGCTATTGACTAAATTTTGACAGTGCCATAAAATATTTTAACTTGAACTGATGTGGGAATAGATGATCATGCAGTCATTTCTGCTAAATAGTACCCAGGGGTGCCTACATGCTCTGTTCTTGAATAAAGAACCCTCCAGGGATTTGAGATGAAGGACCATCACTAACAAGATATAACCACTCCCAAGGTGAGCAGATCACCTGAGGTCGGGAGTTCGAGACCAGCCTGACCAATATGGAGAAACCCTGTCTCTACTGAAAATACAAAATTAGCTGGGTGTGGTGGTGCATGCCTGTAATCCCAGTTGCTCGAGAGGCTGAGGCAAGAGAATCGCTTGAACCCGGGAGGCGGAAGTTGTGGTGAGCCGAGACAGTGCCATTGCACTTCAGCCTGGGCAACAAGAGTGAAATGCCATCTCAAACAAAAAAAGATACAACCACTCAGCAAGGTTTTTATGAAACATATTGTAATAAAAATGCATGTAAAATTGGATTGTTCACTAACACGTGCTGCCTTTCTTGATCTTCTAGAAGACAGCAAATTAAGGTGCTCACCATGGGAATGTTTCCTAAAAATACTTCTACATGTCCTCCTGACTTGGATGACTGACACATATGTGAATCTAGTAAATTAAATCCTGTGGTCAGAAGTCTTCAACCTGCATTCAACCAAACAAGGAGGCATGGTGAACATCCTGAAAGCAGCCTGGCAATGCAGCTTTGGGGATGAATAAATGGTTTGGCTTTTATTTGTAAATGTTGTGCTTTTCTTTCCTAAAGTTGGAATCTTGGAAATCTGTTGACTTTTTTCCAATAATGAGTTGAAATGGCCCTTCATTTATATTCACTTTGTTTTATAATTAATAAAGATTAATTAAGATGAATCTTGAATTTTTTTCACTTCTCCCCTTTTCTCTGGAACTTGAAATCCTATAACTGGTTCTTCCACAGCATAAATATCCATCAGATCTGAGATCAAGCTTCCCAGAGTAGGCATCTCCACCGATCACACCCAGAGGGCTCATAGACAGCACAGTCACATGACTGGGAGACTACAAAATTTTGTCTCTACCCTGACTGTAAACATTTTGCCTGACGGGGAAAACAAAGCTATTTATATTTTAATTTCACCTCCTTTTAAATAATATATCTTTCTGCTAGAGATAATTTTGCCCATTGATCATTTTAATCAAATATGAGTATGTTACGGATATCCTGTATCTCTCTTCATCAATACTCAATGAATATTGTGACTCAGAAAAAAAATATTGGCCAAGACATTGAGCTTCTACATTTCATATCAGTTTTTCTATTAGTCTTTCTCACTCTAATGAGAAAAAGAGGAATATATTTATACTCAGACATTGTGTGTTCCCCAAAAGAGAGGCTAAGTATCATCCTGCATCTAAGTTAGCCCTAGACAAAGCTTGATTCAGCAAGATTTGTCTGTGGCCCTATCCATTTTCTTTTTTCAATAGCATTTTACACTTTTAAAACATATTTTCTCCTTTCCCTCCTGCATTTCCTGAACATATGCCCTTCATTCCTATTCAGTAATTTCAGTCTTCTTTTTTCTGTTTTCTTTCCAAACTACTTGAACTACCTCAAGAAAGCTGTTGGCTCTCTTTCCAGAAAATGCACCTACCCCAAAATTCTGGTAAGCAACTTTGGGAGTTTTACAAATACCACAGATACCTGATGGGCTAAGAACCTATAATCTTAATGGAAAATTTAAAGTTTGCTGTGACAATAAGCCTTACATAAATTAGTTCCTAAATGTAATTACTGCCTAAAAGACCATCATAAAGATCACATAAGTAACATTCCAAGAGTTTTGGGGGCAATTCTAGAATATAAATATAATAAAAATGTTTTCATTTCTAAAAATTCTGGGGGTTCAAAGGACTGATTTTGAGTTAATAAAGAGTAAGAAAGGAGATATGGAAAGATTCATTTCATTCATTGAGTGTTTGCTGTGTCTGGGTTGTTAAAAAATGTGGATAAGATGCCTTTGCCCTGGAAGGTCCCTCAGCCTCCAGGGGTGATTTTGATTCAGCAGATAATTCTTACTCTTTAGTGTAAGGGCTTTGATATAAATGCACTAGGGACACTGGAGAACCCATGAGGTTTCAGGGATGGCTCATCAGTACATGTTAGCCAAAGTAAAAGGTAGTAGAAAAATATGTATATGTGTTGGGGGAGAAATGGAATCCAGAGAGAGTGAAGAGCATGCCCAGTTCACAGCAGTGTGGAAACAATATGGCAGGTTCAAAGAGCAACAGTACAAATTTGGATTAACAGAGCACCAAGTTTGAAGGAAATAATGTGGGAAATTAGAGAAGATATTTAGTCAATGGCTTATATTTAATATTAAGAGCCTTAAAATTAAATGTGTGTGTGTGTGTGTGTGTGTGTGTGTGTGTGTGTGTGGTGCGGAGGGATCTTAAGGAGGAGAATAGCATAATATTAACAGAATTTGCACTTTATGTGTTTGTCTTTGGCCATGAGGCAGATCCATGAAAAGAGGCAGACAAAACAATGAAGAGACAGAGGTGATGCATGGAGGCAGAGAAAATGATGAAAAGACAGAGGCAATGCAATACAGTGACCTCCTGTTACGTCTCTCTTGTATCAGAACTTATTATGAAGGGCCATTGTTCATAAAGCTACTTTTTTGTGATAAAAAAGAATGAATTTAGAATTACAGAGTTTATTTTGCTTTCCTTCCTTCATAGCTTCAGCTGAAATCTCTGTCCCAAGTCTTATCTTATTTAAAAAAAAATATGTTTTAAAGCAACTAAGCATCGACAGAAGCAGCTTTGATGGGTAATGTTCCATGATTTAAATAATGCCTTTTTTCCACATACACGCAGAGCTCTTCTGAGAAGTAGCAATTATAGGATTATCCACTACTTCAACTATGAATTATCTGAGTACCTCTCAGGCTTTTCTTTGTTGAGCTAACAGTTACGTTTGTAAGATAACTTTACTTGCTTTCTGAGTAATGGGTACTGAAAATTATTGTTTTTCTTCTCAAATTTAAATATAAAATTGAATTTGTGCCATCCTGGAAATCCTGACCAGCAAACAGTTTATCTCCTGAAGTTCATTATATTGTCCTGTAAGACAAATGTCATATGTTGTCCCATTATTTTTGAAAATGAGGGGGAAAAGGTTAGCCTGTCTAAGAAAGAAGAAAAGAACAAACAAACAAACAAAAAAATAGCATTCCTTTAAATTAATAGAAAATGTAGGCAAGGAGTTGTGCCTGGTCACCATTACTGCTACCAATCTACCAACAAACTGGGTCTTTTGAGGACATGAGTCCTCAGGGCACATCTCTGATATACCCATGTTCTTCAGAAAAGATGCTGGCCTGAGGCCCATGTGCAGCTGCTGGAATTTCTGACACTGTGCTCAAGGGGGAGTCAGGAGGAGGCCAAAGGATCTACCAATATCTCCTGATATGGTTTGGCTGTGTCCCTACCCAAATATCATCTTGAACTACAGTTCCCACAATTCTCATATGTTGTGGGAAAAACCCGGTGCGAGGTGATTGAATTACGAGGCAGGTCTTTCCTGCACTGTTCTCCTGATAGTGAATGATTCTCATGAAATCTAACCGTTTTAAAAAATGGGAGTTTTCCTGCACAAGCTCTTTCTCTTTGTTTGCTGTCATCCTTGTAAGACATGACTTGCTCCTCCTTGCCTCCTACCATGACTGTGAGACCTCCCCACCCATGTGGAACTGTAAGTCCATTAAACCTCTTTCCTTAATAAATTGCCTAGTCTTGGGTATGTCTTTATCAGCAGCATGAAAACGAATTAAAACACCCTCTGAATGTCCCAAGGGCTACTCACCCCTTTCCAAATAGTGTTCATTTTAAGACTTGGAGCATTCTCTTTTGGTTTGCTTCTAGTCTTTTGATTTTGAAACTCTTATAGATTCAAAGAAGTTGCAAAATTAATACTTACATAATCAATAAGACTCAAGGAGAGGAAATATGTTATTACATTTTGTTAACAGCCATGACTAATACATAATAACTGCTTCCTTCCCACTTCAGTTCAAGACTGTAGACATGACTGTTAACATGACTATTTGGCTGGGAGCAGTGGATTACGCCTGCTCAAGACTGTAAACATGACTATTAACATTAGCAAGACATTAAATGTTAAAGAACATGGCTATTTGGCCAGGAGTGGTGGCTCACACCTGTAATCCCAGCACTTTGGGAGGTCGAGGTGGGCGGATCACAAGTCAGGAGATGGAGACCATCCTGGCTAACACAGTGAGATCCCATCTCTACTAGAAACACAAAAAACTAGCCAGGCATGTTGGCATATACCTGTAGTCCCAGCTACCTGGGAGGCTAAGGCTGAGGGAGGATAATCGCTTGAACCTGGGAGGTGGAGGTTGAAGTGAGCCAAGATCACACCACTGCACTCCAGCCTGGGTGACAGAGCGAGACTCTGCCAAAAAAAAAAAGAACATGGCTATTTAAATATAATATGAAATTACTATGATATGGGTAGTCTTGCTACTTAACAGCTTAGTCATTGGTTCAGATCCATACCAGAAGCATTAAGGATCTTTGAGTTTTTGCTTTCAATTCTGTAAAAGAGACAAAAGCCCTGTCTTTCAAGTTGAAGAAGAAAAGCACACACATGCACAGTATATGTGCAAAGAAATAACTGATCCACAGGTTTGCCTCATAAGATCTAAGTACAAGTTGCAGAAACATTGAAAAACTGCTTTAATTATTTCATTTTCTCTGTGTAAGCAAAAGAGAAATACGTGAGTAAATACATGTATTAGAAGTAATAGTGGAGAAAGGCTTTTGTTACTAAATTATCCTCAGAAAATTCAAAGAAACAATCAATAGAATCAAAAAAGCAATCTGTTTTATTCAATAGATTGTACTTTGTTTACGGGCCACCGGTGACCACTAATAAATGAAACGATGTTTGCTTTTGATAAATCTATTTGTATATCACTAGTTTTGAATTTCATTTAGCAACACAAGCCAGGGAACACATTTATGGAAAATGATACAAAACAAAACAAAACTGGCTCTGAGTAGATCGTGGGCATGAAGTAGGTCTTAAATCATTTAAAGTTATCCGTTGTCATTTAAAAACGCCTATGGTAAATCATAAAATCAGAAATGCTGCTAGTAACAGTCTTGAGTCTGGAGTCAGAGTGGTATGGAAAAGAACTCCATTTAGTGTAAGGGTTCCTGAGTGCTGGTCTCAGCTAGTCACAGACTTCCATGGGCTGACTATGAAATGTTTTCTCTTCTATATGCATTATTTTCAGATGAGTGCCTTGTGTATAAACAGATTAAATGGCTTGGTTTCAAGCTCCCTTTAAAATTTAAGTTAGGATTCGATGCTACTCTCCGTTAATATGAAATAAATACAAACTTCAAATGTGAATAAAATAAAGAGGAAAAGTAAATGTGTACTGGACTAGCATGCCCCTACTGAACTCTCAGGAAGGAGAAAGACTATAGTTTTAAAATATTTTATTTTATTCTGTTTCACATACATTTTATTTAAAATTTTCAATATTCTATTTCATAAATTTAGAGTTATAAATAAGTTATGAAACTAGTACCTGTACTACAACCCATAAAAGAGAGTTCTCCTATACCTTTATCTAGCTTTCCCTGATGTTAGCCTTCTCTATAACCATGAAAATAATTACCGAAACCAAGCACTTAACACGGGTACTACACTATTCTCTGAACTACAGACTTTATTCTGATCTTGCTACTTTTTCCTCGATTATCTTTTTTCAGTCCCAGGATCCCATCCAGGATCTCACATTGCATTTAGTTGTCACAGCTCCTTAGTCTCCTTCAGTCTCTGATATTTTCTATGACTTTAACAGAGTGTTTTGAAGACCACCAACCTGCTCTTTTCTAGAATGTCTGTCCACTTGGGTTTAACTGATGGTCACATTGAGACTATGTGTTTTTGGCGAGAATGCAACAGAAGTGATGTGCCCTTCAATATATCGCATCAAGGGTACATGATGCTCATATGTAATCCATATGACATTGTTTGTATAAATAAATTTTATATTCCCCTATAACTTATTAAGCCTCGATGTAAACAAATTTTTATTCATTTTTTTGATTTAACAATAAGAAATATGAAAACTCCATCACTCTTAAGTCTTAATAAGTACAAAGAGTAAAACTATATATTCTTTATCTAAGAAGGATGCTCAAGTATGAAAAGGAGAAAATGGAAATTTAAAAGGGATGGGGGAGCTGTTTCAAACTCATGTAACTAACATGAAGTTTCTTTGTACGGGGAGTGATTGTATTTGCAATTAATAACATAGTCTTTCAAAAGCTTAGTGGAAACACAAAACAAACAACAAAAATAGACATGAAAATGTCTATTTTTATATTTTTATATATACTCACAAATACATATATTTGTGAAAATATACTCAATGATCTTTTCACTGAAAAGATACTGTAGATTGTGTTATCTGTTTATTTTTTACAACTGGTCTGTGTATAATTTTGCCACACTCTGTGTACAAAACCCCTAAAACATATGATCGTACAATTTAATAAATCTATTTTCTTACTACTAATTTACCTAATGCACACAAATGTTCTTTGCACACTTACTTTTCTACCTCTAAGTCTACCTATTATAGATATCCTCCCTCATTAACCCCTCTTTTCTTTGTTCTGCTTTGTAGAAGTTAGGTATAAACCAGAAAGACAGCACGACATTGCATTCCCAAAGGTGAGATAAGATGAAGAGCTTTCTTGCTTCCTTTAGGTTAGATTTGTGCTGCATTTACTAGAATGTCATTTGAAACAATTAAGCAAGAGGTTGACAAATCCTGAAAGTGAAAGGATGCCCTGAAAGATGATGAAGAAATAAATGAGAAAGACAATTAAGAAACCAATACTCAGCTGTGAGTTTAGGAACAGCAAGGAACTCTATCACTGTATTTAAAACTAGTAAGACCGGTTTGCTGGGGTAGACAGAATGCAACTCAGAGTTTCAAACGCACATCTTAACTTGAGAAATGAATTCTACTGTGTTCCAGAAAAAAACAATGTTAATGTTTTTACAACTGCTGATTACCAGATGAATTAAATTCAAATGATAACAAAATATGTTCAGAGATGAAATATGAAACAGCAAAACTGTAGCAAAAAAAATTATAAAATTCTTACTTCATGAATGTTAAATTAAATTTAGCCTAAAGCTGCCTTCTTACATATTTTAAGTTCTTCCTTAAGGTTTTTTGTACATGGTGAAGTGTAAAATAACTGGATGTGTAAACAGACTGTGACATACTCTAGTGCCAATGACAGATTTTCAACCAATTACGAGCAGCCAGCTGATCAACTCTTTTCAAATAAGACACACGTGGAGCTCTAACCGATCCAGCTATCTCTGTACCTCACTTGCATGTTCTGTGCGTCTTGTTTTTGTGTCCATAAATCATCTCCAATGGTGGGCGGCACTGAAGTCACTCAGCCTATCCTGGTTGGTCCGTGGGCTGTCCAATTCACGAATTATTCTTTGCTCAATCAAATGCTGTTAAACGTGATTTGTCCTACGTTTTTATTTTAACGCGAGGTACAGTTCACATTTTTCTACTTTCCATTTGATAGCCTAAAAGAACAAGGCTCTAAAGAGAAACTCTTTAATTTGAACAATAATTTGTGTTTTTAAACGAAAGCCTGATGTTATTTCTGATTTCATTTCTTTTTTGTATATATTTTATTATATACACTTTCAATGCAAATCTTAGTCAAAAATCAAAAGACAATCACAAAAGGTTGTAAAGATACCTGTCAATCAGGTGCCCACCTTCTTCTGCAAATTTGTTAGAGAAGATGAAGAACAAACCTTCTTTTGTTATTTAAAAGTTAATGAAGGCGGCTGGTAACTGCCCTGTCCTGATCAGTAGCATTGTGTTCGGGTTTGGATGTGGGGATTTGACAAGCCTTTAACAAACAAAATTCCAAATAACAGTTAAAAATTTTGAAGATGTTTAATAAGTGATGGAAAAAGACCAGACTATAATAGCTGTCTCCAAATATCTGAAGCATTGTCAGGTGAAAGAGAGATTCGTTTCATTCTCTGAGACTCTTGGAGGGCAAAAAGAGAATGAAGCAGAAGAACATTGCAGAAAGGAAGATATTGGTTCATTGTAAGAAAGGACTGTCTGATAATTATTTTGCCTGAAAGTATATCTAGCTTTCAAGAGAGATGGCACATTTTACATCAATGTACAGAAAAGTGAGATGACTTCTTTTTTTGACTGTTATAGAGGTATTCATCCTTCTGGTGATGTTATACTAAATAACCTTCATGTTTCCTAATACCTCAGGGACCGTATACATGTAAAATAGTTATGTAAAACAAGTAAGTAGACTATTTAAATTCCACAAATGTGTTCCTTTGTTTAGAAAGCTCTTAGTCCATTATGTTGTAAGTCAATGAATGAATATATATGAAACTGTCTTAGAACTTCTATTTTAAACCTCCGGATTTTAGTCATCAGTGTATTATATAATAGCTAGCTATCTAGATAGATGTAGAAAGTTACTCAGTTATATATACATATATATATACACACACACATACATGATACGTATATTTTATATATGTGTGTGTATAGATAGATAGATACATAGTTATTCAGGCTAAGAAAGTAAATAAAACAATCAAAAAGTCAGTATTTTAATTTATACTTTACATGGCTTTAAGTTACAAAATCATTTTTGCTGAAGCACATACAAGGCCTTAAATAAAATAAGCCCATACTCATTTTTTTTTTAAAAAAAAACCTTAAAATTACATTTCCTAAATAAATGTTACTGTTAATAACCAAATTCTTTATGACAATTTCTAGAAAGTTTCAGAGACAGTTAATTTTCTGTGAGGAATTTGTTTTCTTTCTATTAAATGTATTCTGTTTATATTGTTTTTGAATGTTCACAATCTGATTCTGTTTCCTTCACTTCTGTCTCGGGAAAAAGAAATATCAGAGAACACAAACAGCTTGGACTGATATAGAAAAAAAAGGTAAGGAAAGGGCATTTTCTTCAAGTCTTATTACACCAGCCTCTTCGGTTTTTTGTTTCCTCATTTATCAAGGATGGATGGGAGTGAGGCCTGGAGCTGCCCAACCAGGGGCTGGCACCTCCAAACAATTAAAATAGCATGCTATGGTTGGGGCCAGATTTAAACTAAAGAAAGACAAAGAGAGGGAGGCTGAGGCAGGAGAATGGCGTAAACCCGGGAGGCGGAGCTTGCAGTGAGCTGAGATCCGGCCACTGCACTCTAGCCCGGGCGACAGAGCGAGACTCCGTCTCAAAAAAAAAAAAAAAAAAAAAGACAAAGAGAGTACATGGATTCCAGCAGACACTTAATGAACCAGCAATACACTGTATCAAAACATGTGGTATATATAAGGCAGTAGGAAACAAACCAGCTTGCAAAGGCAAGATAACTAAGAGAAATCTTTCCAATTGTGTGAGACTTGGAGGAGGGGGTCTTCTAAAACTGCCATTTTCAGCTGCCCTTCCAAATATTTAAATGAATAGGAGTAAAAGGGGAGGAGCTATAACTAAACTTGCTGAGCATTGTGTCACCAAGGCTGATCTTCTCCAAAAGGCAACTCTCCTATTTATGGGACTATCTATGCTAGACGATGACAATGATGATGATGATGATAAAAAATAACTCTAGATAAGCCTATGGAAGAGTGATTCTCACTTGAGAATCTTTCCTTATTGCCGCCATGGATAATATAAAAACCCTAAAATAGGCTCTGCCTAAAAAGTTTATTAAAAATGAAGTAGGGTAAGAATCCATTTCCAATGACTCTTACGTGGGGACTGGTAGGATTTTTGATGTGTTTAGGCTTTGAAGGGTATACTATTAAACAAAAATCATTGTTAAGCACCCTAAAGCTATCCATCTCCTCCCGACCATTCTCCACATTGGACCCAGAGGTAGCATTCTAAACTGTACATATGATTAAGTCCCTCTTTCCTGTTCTACTCTTTGAAGTCTTCCCCCAGCCATAGCATTTCAGACCCTCTCCAGCCTCATTTCTTACCACCCTTCCTTTTCTATGCTGCTAAATGAAATTCCGCCACGTGCTTCTAAGGTCCCCTGTGCCTTTCCTACAAAGACACCTAACAGTTTATTATTTGCTCTATGTATCTGTCTGTCTTACCTGAAAAAATACAGAATGCTATACCTTCAATACCTAGCAGAGGGTTTGGTACATGATTGGAATAAAAAAAAAAAATTTATTGAAATAGTGAATAAATAGACTTAGTGGAGAAATGGGGAGGTACATTTTATCATGGATGTATAACACATTGCCCTCTTTCCTACAAAGGCCACAAGAATGATCCTTTTTGCAAATAGAGGAACAGAGGCAGAATGTTTGACGCCGCTTCTAAATCACACAAGTCGTTACCGCGGAGTTGCCCTCCCCTCAAATTGAGATTTAATTTTAACCATGCTGTCACAGACAAAAACATCGTCTACTGGATTAAGTTCCCAAAAAGGAGAGGAAAAAGATATTAAATGGATCAATATAGAAACAAGATATAAGTGTAGTTTCTCCAGAGGTTTTACTTTCATTAACTAACTTACCGAGGAAAAGTATTGCACAAATAATCCATGGGTATAAAATGATCCTAGTATTTGGAAGAAACTAAGAAAAGGACTGAATTTGCCTAGAGGCATTTCCAGATTAACCTATCTATACCATGTTGCTCCAACGGAATTAAAGGCATCAGAGGAAATAGATATGCCCAAAACCTGATTTTCAATCTCTCGATAGTTTATCAGATCTCTGGCATCATCACGTTTTTGTAATTAAGCAAAGCAGTCTCGCTCACACATAAGACCTATCAGAAACACAGTTTCTCCCACTTCAGCACACTGCGTACTCCACGTCACTGGACTGACTCTGGTGGAAAATGAAAGGAAAGCACTCTGGTTAGCATACACCAAACCAAACACTGCCCTCCGGCCTTGCTCCGCGGAGACTAAAAAGATCCTATCAGCCTTTTCAGGTTATCCACTCCACAGGACTTGGGACACTCTTCTGTTTCTGCAGCTGGTTACTTTTACGGAATAATCTGAGATTAAATATGGAAAAGAAGAAAAAAAAAGAATTGCAAGAAGTGTACTCAAAATATAGTCCCACTAGGAAGCACGCAACACTTAAACCTTGAACACCAATGGCCATACACAACACTACCATGGCCTGAGCAATAAATCAAACACACATGGCTGCGACTATTATTTGTATACCCAAAAGTCTCCCTGGTGAAACATAAGAATCTACCTTTGAGTTTTTATAGAAACGCAATAGGAAAGGGTAGCCTTAAAATTCTAGCGGAGGGAAGAGAAACAGAACATTTAACATGTGTGTACAGAACTCTATTACAAAGTCATGATGCCATAGCACATTTGTGCCCAGCAATGTATGGCCGAGTGTTTATGATCTTTGTAGGCTGAAGTTCACCATGAAGACTTACACTTTTGTGGCTTTCTCCTGAGGTTGTTACTACCTTACCATTTGAAGTTTCTTACAAACTCTGAGCACTGGACAGTAAACCCGTCGTACCTCCAGCGCTTATTCAGACAGTCTTTTGGATCGCCACAGAGAGATGTTTCTGAATTCGCCTTTTCCCTTCATCAAGGATGGTCACAATATGCTAAAAGCCGCGAGTTCAGGGTGTCTGCCTGTTGAATACCTTCCTCTCCTGATGTGAGTCGAGTTGGTTCCATTTACCTGCTGTGTGATCTTGGGCAAATCCCTTAACCTCTCTGTGTCTCCTCTTTCTCTTTGGTAAAATGGGAATAATTACAGTCCTTACCTCAGAAAATTGTTGTAGGAATTGCTAGGAAGCAATCAGTGAGCTTCCTACCCAATGTTCATAGAGGCCAATACCACAGCACCAACTTTAAAGGAAAAAAAAAAAAAAAAAAAAACTTGATTGCAAGTCGACTGGCAAGGAAACAGGAGGAAATACTCAAATCTGTATCCTTGGGTTGGGGGCTGGTTGGATCTGATTGGATCTTGCAGTAGGTGATGCCAGGAGGCACGATCCAACTGGATCCTGTCTTGGGGTGACCCCAGGGCTCAATCTGATTGGATCCTGGATCCTGCCACATGGTGTGCACTTCTTAAATTGGTCCCCCTTCTTCCAGCTCTCCCGTTGGAACACTTAGGTTCCTCCTGTGGTTGCGTGTTTGGTTCATTTGGGCAGGCTGAGGTAATATGACTTCAACTTGGGGGCCATGGCAGCTGAAAAACAATTCACAACTTTGTTACATAAAAATTGAACCAGATTGGTCTAGTGCAGCTGCAGAAAGAATAAAAACAGAGATTTAGAACTGTGTCTGGCACACGAGAAGAGCTGGAGAGGGACTGCTAATACTCCTGTTACTCACAAATGAGGTTTGTAATATATGATTTAGGAAAGAGGAGCAATGTTCCTTCTCTCAGAGATTCAAAACCCTGTTCTCATGACACCAAATTTATCTTCTCAACTTCCTCAGACTCCTTCTGCTATGCCCACTTAATTTGTCAGATAAATTAAGTGAACTAGCTTCATATTTACCTATGTTTATAACAATTATTTTCTGAAACAATGAATTCCATTTCTAAACTACTTTCAGAATACAACTCATTAAAATCAGAGACTGCCCTCTGAACTCTCCTAGCTGACATCTAGCATGGTATGGAGGCTAGGAAAGACAGAAGAAGATAAACATTTTATAGCAGCATCAGACCATTTAATTAATATAAACATTTAGGAAATTCACTGTGAGCGAATCTGATAGTATGCTTCGTGCATGAGTGGTTTTGACTAACTCTACCAGTTTCTACAGAATAGTTATGGTTGGCTGGGCGCGGTGGCTCATGCCTGTAATCCCAACGCTTTGGGAGGCTGAGGCAGGTGGATCACTTGAGGTCAGGAGTTTGAGACCAGCCTGGCCAACATGGTGAAACCCTGTCTCTACAAAAATACAAAAATTAGCTGGGCCTGGTGGCTCGTGCCTGTAATCCTAACTACTCAGGAGACTGAGGCAGGAGAATTGCTTGAACCTGGGAGGAGGAGGTTGCAGTGAGCTGAGATCACACTGTTACACTCCAGCCTGGGCAACAAGAGTAAGACTCCGCCTTAAAAAAAAAAAAAAAAAGTTGTGGTCATATTTTCAAAGTGCTTCCTAAGCATATGGGGCATATGGGCAAGTTAACTTATTTAACCTTTGACCTTGGCCTGATTAAAACCAGAGATGCATTTGGTTAAAACCTTCTGGTTAATAGATGAATGCTTTGAAACACTGCTCATGATTTTCATTCCTTGTAATTATATAATAAATAGAGGAACAAAATCTCAATAAATTGCATCCTGAGCAATGTTTAATTCAAGTGAAATTCCAGTTTAATATGTTCTATGGATAATTTCATGTTTTTATCTTAAGATTTTTTAAACTTTTAGGTTCGGGGGTACATGTGCAGGCTTGTTATACAGATAAACTCTATTTCACGGGGGTTTGGTATACAGATAATTTTGTCAGCCAGGTAATAAGCACAGTACCTGATCCACACCCTCCCTTTCCCCATTAGTGTGTGTCTTGGGAAGAAGCAATGTGATACTCTGAGAAAAGTATGACTTCTGGATTTTGTCAGACCTGCATTTGAATCCCGTTTCTGCAACTTTACAAGTGTGAAAACTGGAAATTTGCTTAGCTTCTCTGAGTTTGTTTCCTAAACTATGAAATAGAGATGAAAATGGCCCCTGGCACACGCCTGGGCCAGTGCCTGATGCTCAGTGGGAGCTTCTGACGTGTTTGTTCTTCTCTCCTTTTCCTCTTGGGGCTAATTGAAGTGCAGGTCCCAAAGAGTTCCATGTGGGTAGAGCACTTGCTGCTCCATTGCTTCCAGGGCAGTGCTTTCATGCCACTAACTTAGGACTAACAACAACAACAACAACAAAAACCCAGCAGGGTTCACACTCTTCCAGTCCATTTCAGTACCCCTGATGCTCGTTCCCCTCACCTCAAACATTTCTCAAATCCTAGCAATATGCATTATCTATTTTCGTTTTCTACCCAGATTAAAACTGCGGCTCTGCCACTTTTTGCTGTGTGACGTTGTGCAAGTTACTTAACCTCTCTGTGACTCCATTGCTTGACCTAACTCGAGGTCGTTTTGGGAATTATAGGAGCTAATAAAGGTAAATCGTCTAGAACATTTTCAAGCACATGGGCAGCACTCAGATACTGGCTACTATTGTTAATATTCTGCTCCAACTCCCTGGGGCTGTCAACCCAGATTTTTCTTGTGGTCATGCTGCTCCCACACCAATCTTGTGTAACCAGAAACTATCTACAGCCAGTCCTACCACAGCCACTGACAACTACAAGTAGGGGGCTGGTTCTTTAGAGCCTCTGATGAACCACCTATGACTTTCTGCTACCTGGGGACATCCTGCTGCCACCATGTACATGTGACGTCCCCTCTACATGGCCTTGACAGCCATGCAGCTGCCTTTCTGCCAGACAGAAACATTTGTTTCTGTTTTACTATTTTTTTCATAGCTATTTCTCTACCACTCAGCTGTGATTTCACAGGGCTGGACCAGGGGATGATATTGATGACGCATCTTCCCCTAATCTCAGATCATCCTTTCTGATCAGAAGCCATTTTTCTTGGATCTATGGTCTGTGCTTTGATTTCTCCCGTCCCAAAGGTGAACTTTGTTAGGAAGATTCCTAATACCTCTTGCAAATAAAGCTACTCCTCAGTGTGCCTCCCATGTCTGAAGCCTGGATCTTCACTACATGCTGATGGTCCTCCTCTTGGTGATACAAGTCACTGAAATCTCTAACTAGAGTTTTGCACACCAAATTTCTTTGTTAGAAAAGTCAAATATGATTTCAATAAAGCAGCCAGAGGACCTGATGCTACTCTATCAGAAAATATACAAAGCAGCAGTATAATGCTACAGAGAAAAACTGTTTCCTTCTCTATCTATATGGACAGCTTTAATCTAGTCTCAAAGAGAGGAACCCTAAATGCCTTTTGTATACATTTGTTCACAAATGGGCATTTGCATGTGGTTAAGTTGTTGACATTTCTAGGCAGAAGAATGGTTTGGGGAAAGCAATGGATGAATATTTTCTACTCTGGTTTCAATTTCTTAATACTAAGTAGAAATTCCTTTTTCTGGTCTTACAGGCAAGATGCCCCACTAAGAAACAGCATGGACAAGTGTGAGTGCCAGAGTAGCAGCACACATCCACAACATTCTCACAGCACGCACTGTGCGAATGGCACCTGCGCAGATACTAATCTGAAGCCATCTGCAGCTTGTTTCTGGTAAAAAGAAAAGAAACCCATGAGAGTTCTAAAAGAAAATAAGAAAAGAATATTGGCCCAATTGCCTTGGTGTTTGATTTGAAATGAGTAAATATTTTTGATGAAATTTCATCGTTAGAATGTAAGCTCCATGAGGGTAAGAAATTTAATCTATCATGCTTACTACACGATCATCAGCAACTAGAATGTTTTTGTTTAATGCTCACTCAGAGTTAGTGACCATTTCACATATGAGAGCCATGTACTAGACACATAGAAGTTTATTCATTCATTCATTCTTCCATTCAGCATATATTTATGTAGAACCTACCAAGTCCACATGGATGACTGACTGAATTAATGTATGAATTCATGAAGTTTTCTCAATATCAGAATTTAGGAGGTTTTGCATTTCAATTTACTGATACTTTGAACTAGTTAGGCTCAAAGTCTGGTAGACCCTAGGATTATTTTTAATGCTCATTCAGAATTAATGATTACCTCGAATATGAAAGGTATGCACCGAAGTTGAACAAGTGCAAATTATAACATTCTAAAAAATACAGCTAGTAATTGTATTTCAGAGGTCACAGTCAACAAGATCTATTCCAGATTTATCTGAATCTATACGTAAATATTTTACATCTCCTTAAGCTTAAATTGTGGAAAGCTGTGATCTTAAAATATTGAACTTAGAAATTCTTATAAAAGATCAATGGTTAGTGTAAACCATTAGCAAATCACTGTCATTACCCAAACTCTTGGGAGCCTGAACTTATGACTTTCTTAACTCTGGGATTTTCACTCTTCAGTTAGTTCTAGAGCTCATTATAAGGAAATATGTACACATAAGCTTAGGGGGAAATTTTTTGGAAAAAGTACTATTGTCTTTCCTTCAGTCTTCTTATTGAGGAAAAAAAATGGTTGTCACAGATCGTACATTTATGTAGAGTATATTTAGTGGGTTACAAGCTGGATTGTGTCCTGTGATGTGAATACTGTGTGTTTTGATATCAATGGTTTCTACTGCAATCACATAATCATTTTGCATTAATCTCTTTAAATAGAAATTGTAACCTTTAGGTATGACATTTTGTTTAACAAAGATGAAAGCACTACAAAAGCTAGTAATGGGTGTTTATTTAATATGTAAGTAATTTTAGCTTAAAATATAGTGTATCCTGGTGTTCTAAATTGATTCACATTTACCATTATTCTTCAAACCTGACCATCTTTATCTAAAACATTTCAACAAATGTTTTGATTACCACATTCAAATAAAATAAAGTGAGTTTGATATGCATGAACATTTGCAACCTTACAGAGTTACAGATTTAAAACAGGATCCTGGGAACTAACTTTGTTTTGACTCTGAATTTTTTGTATTTATTTGTGCCCCCACCCTACTCCCATCTTTGTGTGTATGTTAAAAGAAATTTGATCAGTTAAATTTGATCATAAAAGATGATTTGGCATCCATGTGGGGCTGAGAAACTCACAGATAAATATTAAAAAGGCTACTAAGCAAAAGAGCCCTGATTAAGCTTCTTTTAACCTAGCTACTTAAATAGCTAATCTCTACTTTTTATACCTGTTACGTTTTATGCCAGTCAAAAAGTCTTCCAAATCATAAGTTTTAGCAGTTTGAAAGTGTTGGTTCCTGGCTTTTTAAAATTAGCATTGACTCCAGTACCTCTGATACTAGAAAACTAGTACCAGCCAACATGTGCAAGATCAACATTTTAACGATACGTGGTTTTCTGACCAATTTCTTTGTTTTTTTCTTCCTTCCTCTTCTCCTCTCCTCGCCTCTCCTCTCTTCCCACCTCTCCTGTCTCCATCCCTTCTTTCCTTTCTCTCCTTCTTTTCTTCTTTCTTTCTTTTCTTTTTCTTTCTTTCTTTCTCTCTTTCTTTTTCTTTTCTTTTTCTCATCTTTCTTTCTTTATTTTCTTTTTTTCTTTTCCTTTTCCTTCTTATTTTTCACTTTTCCTTCCCTCTCTTCCCCTACCCTCATCTCTTCTCTCTGTTAATGTCCTCATTATGTAAGCAAATGATTAAACCATGGAGACATTCAAATCACAGAAGTGATCAAACAGCCACAAGGATCTTGATTTCCTCCTTACAGGTCTGGAGAATTGGCTTAATTTCTTGCAGAAAACTCTTTTCTTGGTTGGATCAGCCTTACATAATTGGGTGCAACTTGAGTTCTACTTCAAGTAAGAGGACCCTCTGGGCCAGGTTGCAGAGATTTTCACAATGCCTCTATGATAGCCAATGGCCACAGAAAGTTCAATAATCCCTAGTTATTAATTGGAACTGGTTTATTAGATCTTAGTCAATGAACAATATGAAGGAGTGAGTTGTATCTGAGAGATGGCACAAAGGATTCATTTTAATTAGCCCTCAAATGTAAAAGATTGTGAACCACAGAAGATCTGTCTGTGCATTGAAAACTGATATGTGTATAAATAAGCCTCCTCAGAAAGAAAAAGAAGCATAGAGAGTGGTGAATTGTTTTCCAGGAGAGAAATCTTGCATCTTTTTGGAATAAACACATTCTGAGTATCTAATACCCATTTCTTCTGGGCACAGACATTATTTCTAAACTGAATGTGTTTTTTGTTTGAGGAAATGAAGCACAGAATTTCACAGAATTATTTTCCAACTACAGAATTTCACAGAATTTTCCAGAAACTGGTATGTATGTCTTCCATAAGCTCAAGGCCTTTCCCTTTCAAATTATGTTTCTGTGTGGATGATTTGTTGTGTGCAAGGAACCTCACAAGGGAAGAAGTGAGAGAACAAAGCTAAGTGGTATACAACCTGACAGTTTCTACCTGTAAGGATCTTACATAAACAGATAAATTGGCGACCCAAACAATCATGGTGGAAGCTGTAGTCTGGCAATGAGCTCTTCTAGGATCCTCTAGAAGTGATCCAACCATTGTGCATTTGTTATTCCACATAAAAGAAGGAACAACGTTGTTCTCTGCCCTCCTGTCCCAGGGAGACTGGGGATAATGTTGATAAAGTTCATAGAAGTTCTTGCTATTATGAGACGTCTTAATTTACTTGAATTTACTTGATCTATGTTCTGCTAATGTATTGTCAGTGCTCAACACACACATAAACATGCACACACGCACGCACGCACACACACACAATCCTTTGTGGAAGAATATACGCCACCCCTCCCAGCTGCTCAGCTTATAGGAGGAACAGGAGCATGCTTGATAGAATGTCCTCAGTATATGCAAAATGAATTTATATTTTGTCCCGTTTTGTTATGCAGGCTTCCTAATGCTTTTTAAACATGATGTCATCATAAGAACATGTGTATACATGTACTTCTGCATAGAGCACTAAAATTAAATTGACTTGCTGGCAAAAGTTAGAGAAAATCCTTTTCTAGCTTCTCTGTACCACTCAATAAATTATTACAGTCTGTGCACAAAACACAAATTACATGCTTTATTAGTATGTTCTGTGGTAACCTCAAAACCACAAGTGTTTACATGTGCTGCACGCATGCAGTTTGGGGCTTTTTAATAGCGGGTTGACAAGAGATTAAAGGCAGAAATATGGCATTTTATTAAAGCAAACATATCAGCATGCCTACCATGATAAAATGATCTAGTTTTCTTCAGACACAAAAGTTTCTGTTGAGTGATACCTTTGCAATTCCTTGAGGGCACCCTATTATTCACTTTCCTCAACAGAGAGCAGCTGCAAATGGTCTCCAATTTTCAAAGAGTGTTGCCTGGTCATTCTTTACTGTCAAAATGAAGAAGAGCATAAAAGTTAAGTCAATAAAGTAATATGAAATGCTTAATATAAAAATTCAAGAATGAATGATTAACCATTAAAAACTTACAGTAGCTATTTCATCCAGGAAAAAAAAATTAACATTTCCCCTGAAACCTATTAACACTCCTTGTAAACAATATTCTTTTTTGAAATATATGACCTTTCTTAATGCTCTCCACACACACAGCATTTTTCTTACATCCACTTTACCTCACTGATATGAAGTTGAATTCCCCAGGAGAGAGTGCTTCGAGCCCCTTCCTGAGAAATATGTGGTCTTCTCCTGTATATTCTAAATGGATGCATTCATTTCTGTTAGATGATGCAACAACCTGTTGTTGTTAATACAACTTCAAAATTACAGACTTTGCTAGTGGACAATCAACAGGCCAAAGACAATGCCTACCTTGGGGCCCACGCTTCCTTATCGATCTATAAAATTTGATACACTGATATTTATGGAAATTGATATACATACCTCTCTGTTCTTGGTTACACCCATCTTTCTTCTACGTCTCTACTGTATCTGTGGATGTTGTGTAGAGGGCCATGTGCAGAGAAAAGCAGA
Organism: Colobus angolensis palliatus; assembly: GCF_000951035.1. NCBI lineage: Eukaryota > Metazoa > Chordata > Mammalia > Primates > Cercopithecidae > Colobus > Colobus angolensis. Next base: position 9,408,877 of record NW_012119598.1, on the reverse strand, counting down.
CTTAAAAGATTTATATATATATATATTTTTGAGGAAGCAATTTGAAAAAGCAGGGTTGAATTTATTCTGAGACTTCTTTTCAAAGTGAAATCAGAAAAACAGCAAAAATATTCAGGACCTATCCCATAGCAAATCCCTCCATACTATGATGTTGCTAAGAAAAATAACTCCTTGGGCATAAGACATACCAAGAATGATTCTGATGAAAACTAATTGCAAAATGATATAGTTGGGGTCAACAAGACAGCTCTTTGAGGCTGCCAAATGTTTTCCATGCAACAATTTTAGAGCTATTGGAGAAGCCTCCATTGTGTCATCCTCAGAAAGCCATCACCAGGGCTGTGTCCTGTTGGTTAACTGAGAAATGAGTGGGTATGACTTGTTTCTGGAAGTAAATCTCGCATTGTATGAACTTTAAGTATTTCTGTAAATTTATTTGTTTTAACAGATACTGTGAACTGTCATTTCTCAGATGTTTTATTCCAGAAATTGGACAGAGATGTTCAAACTGCTCCTAGTAGGGAGACAGGAAACATACTGACTGGTAGCTTTATTGGGCCATCAAGAATTTGTCTAGCAACTTAGGAGCATTCTGCTCTTGAGGAAAACCTCAAAGAAAAAGGATACATGGAAAAGAAATAACTAAAGAATATTCATACAGCAAGTTCTGGACAATAATCCTCAAATGCTTTAGGGAGGTGTAGATAAAATGTGAAATGTCCCCTATATAGTCTTTGTTTGTTTGTTTTATGTTGACATTTTAAAAATGAAACAGTAGATTCCCCTCAAAAACCCCACAACTTACCTGCTCTCTCCTCACATGGATGAGCCTGGCCTTCCCATTCCTGCCCTAAAGGATTAATTCTACGACCATCTCTGGGTAAAAGCTGGGAGATGGGGACGATCAATGTGGGGAGGGTCCCTTGGTATTCTCTTCTATCAGCCATTTCAATTCCATTTTTAAAAGATAAATTTTATATAAGTAGCTATTTTTCATGCATTTGACTTAGTGAAACACTTCTGAACAAGATATATGATTTCTGGTAGGTTTTAGTTACATTTACATGTTTTTATGTTGTGTGTGTGTGTGTGTGTATTTTTGGCATTACTGGCATAAGTTGTGTTATACAATCTAGGAGATTAAAACTAATTACAGCAGTGAGGCTAACAAGGTGTGAAAGCCATGAATCTGAATGAAACTTTCCATTTCTCTCTATAGGTTTTTATAAAAACTCTGACGGTATTTTCTCCCAAAATATGTATTTTTCTTATTATTTTAAATCATTAGCAAACCAAATAAATCATCCTGATTATTTTTATGTTACATGGTTAATTTATACATTTTTACAAATGACATCAATTCCTTTCTTCTTGTGTCTCTTCTTGTCCTTTTTGCTTCCCTCTACAAACAGCCAATGTATATTATATGCTTTCATATACACACATATGGATCATGGTTCTAGGTGTTAAACACACAGAGGCGAATTAAACTTCAATCCCGACCTCAATGAAATTACAATTCAGTTTGTAAGTATCATGATAAGGATAAGTAAAAGATTATGTGAAGTAATTTCCAAGATTGTTTATGGTTTTATGCTACACAGCACAATAAGTGACTAACATATGTTATCTCATTCAAACCTTTGGAATTGAGAAAGATATAAACATGGTCTTTGAAAATTTCCATATTGGAGAATAGACATTCAAAGAGAAATCTAAAAAAAGTTCAGGAACAAATAGACATAGAATAGGAACTGGGAAGCTATAGTGTCATGCAACCCAGAGGTAAATCGTAAGTAATGCCAAGTGTCATGGAAAAATCAAGGATCAGACTGGGTGTGGTGGTTCACACCTGAAATCCCAGCACTTTGGGAGGCCAAGGTGGGTGAATCACTTGAGCTCAGGAGTTTGAGACCAGCTTGACCAACATGGCAAAACCCCAGCTCCACTAAAAATACAAAAATTAGCCACGCATGGTGGCACATGCCTGTACTTCCAGCTACTCGAGAGGCTGAGGCAGGAGAATTGCTTGAGCCTGTGAGGCGGAGAGGCTGCAGTGAGCTGAGATCATGCCATTGCACTCCAGCCTGGCCAACAGAGCTAGATTCAGTTTCAAAAAAAAAAAAAAATCAAGGATCAATGTGGTAAATAAGCAATGATTTGGAGAAAGATGCCATCATTAATATTAAAGAAAGTAATGGAACTGAATTATTTAATTAGTCAAAGTGAATGCAGATATTTATCTTTGTTCTCTTGTGAAATTTCATTAAAATGACAGTAAAGGGATTAAAGGAAAAAGGAAAACATCACAAAATTAAATTAAAGGAAAAAAGAAAACATTACAAAATTAGAAAGTATTGAAGAAAAAATGGCAGCAGATGAAAGATTTCAAGACTACTCAGGAAAATGGAAAGTTGATAGCTATATGATAGCAAGCTTCGGTATCAGCCTCTCCACTCTATGCAGGGCCAAACGAGAAGCAAGTTAAGCAAGCTAATTTTCACCAAGCAATTCCAGAATATCTCAAAAATTAGAGGCAGTGGGTACATATAAAGGCAAGGACATAGGATAGGAATGAGAAAAGGGGAATTGATAATACCCTATGATCTCACTCATATGGGGAATCTAAACGAGTTGTTCATAGAAGTAGAGGGTATAACAGTTATTACCAGAGGCTAGGGAGGGGATGAGGGATGTGGCATGGGGAGATGTTGGTGAACTAGTATAAAGTTACAGTTAGCTAGGAGGAATAACGTCTGCTGTTTTATTACAGAGGAGGGTGACTGTAGTTAACAAAAGTGTATTGTATATTTCAAAATAGCTAGAAGAGAGGATTTTTAATGTTCTCACCATAAAGAAATGATTAGAGATGATGGATATCCTTATGCAAGGATAACGTGATCCTTATGCAATGTATACATGTATCAAAACATCACACTGTACCCAAAAAGTGTGTACAATCATTATGTATCAACTAAACACAAAATAAAACTTTAAAAAAAACTGTACATTCCAAATGCTCTCTCCTATCTGATAAGGAACAACATTTCTGCCACCCTACAGGAGATGGGATGTTTACTATGGAAATACTTAGAACCAGAGAAGCTCTGGGCTCACAGACATCAGACACAGTTGAACGTAAGAGTGAAGCACCAGAAAGAGAGAGAATGAACTCTCTTTCTTAATCAACTAAAAGTCTCCCCACCTCCTACGTACTCACCCTCTGGTGTACCCTGAGCCCTAACAGCCAGATAGACTACGTTTAAACTGTCTTCCTTACCATTTCCCCCTGCTCTCACAGGCAAGAGATTGGACAGTTTACCCCAGGAAAATTTCCCAGTCTAGGAGAAAATACCTGTATCAACTGGCATTTGGAAGCCTCCAACCAAAAGGCTGAGTTTCTACATGGTCAACAAATCATGCCCACTTACTTGCCCAAGACTTTCTTTTAGTGTTCACTGTACCATTTTGGAATATGAACAGAGAGCCAGAATCACACAACATTTTTTAAAGTCTCCAACATGGAAGACAAAGATGAAAGGAGATGGAAAAGGAACTCAGAGAAAATGAGACCATTAAGAGAGGAAGTGAAAGCTAAAAACACAAATGAGCACATGCAAAAGAACAACAAAACAACCCTGGAAATGATAACCTCAAAAAATAAGTAAGAAAGTAAGAGACGAATCATGAAACCAAGAAGAATACCATTAAATAAAAGGAATATTCAGAAAACAATTACTCTCAGAAATTACCAACTAATACAAGAGAAATCAAAAATTCTACTTAAGGACTGGAAAATACAATAGAAGAAAACTCAGAAGATAAAACAAAAATATATGAAAATGAAAAATTGGATAAGAAAGAATCAATTTAGGAGCTACAGACAGAACAACAAACTCAGAAGGAAGAAATCCCTCAAACAAATAACAGAAATAAACATCTGAGAATTAAAAATAACCCAAAGCATTTCTTACCATATTGAAGGGCCCAAGAAACATCCAACTCACTGAATGAAAGAACTCTACCAAAACATGTCATTGAAAATCCATACTTCAGGCTGGGTGTAGTGGCTCATGCCTGTTATGTTATCCCTGCACTTTGGGAGGCTGAGGTTGGTAGATTGCTTGAATTCAGGAGTTTGGGACTAGCACGGGTAACACCGCAAAACTCTGTTTCTACAAAAATGAAAATACAAAAAATTATTCAGGCATGATGGCATGAGCCTATGGTCCCAAGTACTTGGGTGGCTGAGGTAGGAAGATTGCTTGAGCCTGGGAGGTTGAAGCTACAGTGAACTGATTGTCCCACTGCACTCCAGCCTGGGCAAAAGAGTGAGATCCTGTCTCTAATAACAATAATAATAATAATAATAATAATAATAATAATAATAATACATACGTACATACTTCAGTCAGGCATGGTGGCTCACACCTGTAATCCTAGCATTTTGGGAGGCCAAAGCTGGAGGATCGTTTAAGTCCAGGAGTTCAAGGCCAGCCTGGGCAATATAGGGAGACCTCATCTCTACAGAAAAATTAAAAAATTAGCCAGGTGTGGTGGTGTGTGCCTGTAGTCTCAGCTACTTGGCAGGCTGAGGTGTGAGAATCACCTGAGCCCAGGAGGTTGAGGCTACAGCCTGGGTGACAGAGTGAGACCTTGTCTCAAAACAAAACAAAACAAAACACTATACTTCTCAGCCATAAAAAGAATGAAACCATGTCTTACGCAGCAACATGGATGGCACTGGAAGCCATTATCCTAACTGAAATCATTCAAAAACACAAAGTCAAACACTGCATGTCCTCACTTACACATGGGAGCTAAACATTGGGCACACATGAACATACAGAAGGGAATAGTAGACGCTGACTCTGAAACATGGGAGAGCAGGAGGGGGATGAAGGTTGAAAAATGACCCAGTGGGTACAGTGCTCACTATTTAGTTGATGGATGCACTCAAAGCCCAGACCTCACCACTATGCAATACATGCATGCGAGAAATCTGCCGTAGTACCCACTAAATACATTTTTAAATAATTTCAATGTCTAGACTCCCAGAGAAAAGGAATATCTTGAAAGCTTACAGGTGAATACCTTAATATTAAACTTTCTGTATCAATAAGGATGCTATAGTGTTGTCAAAGAATCTGAAGATAAATCAGTAATAAATACACAGGGAATATAAAAAAACAACACAAAGTAAGACGATTATTAACCCCCAAAGAATATAAGAAAGGAAATGTAACTGTAGTACTCTGCATTACTTAACTATGAACAATATGCATCTAGTTGTTAGACTGTAAACAGGGACTAGTGATTTAATACAAAACTTGTAATTGAAATAGAGAAGGCAGGCAGGTCAAAGATGAGGGGGCTTAGAGAGTTCCTTAGAAAAGATAAATTTTATTCTTCTGTTGTAAGAAACCAATAAACAACTTACAAAATCAAGTCTAGAAATACAAGTGCATGCATGTTACTTTTCAAAACAGGTTTTCATGCCAGAAGAAATGTCCAAAAGAATTTCTGAGGAGTAAGTTAGAGAGGGATGAGACCAACAACTGCTATTTTTATTTTCAAACCTTATAGTAGTTGGTGCTTTTAAATGTATTTATATGTATTATTTAGCTAAAAATTTTAAAATGAATAAATTTAATGAGGTTAATCTAAATGCATTAATATCATACTATGTCGAAAACACACTGTTATATGAAGTGGGCTGCAGAAAAATACATTTAGTACTAACCCAATTGTGTTGTTAAAATGATATATTTAAATATTTACTTCTAGCTATAATTTTGTTGAAAACGACTTAAAAGAGCACATCAAACTGGATGGCAACCCAATGGGAGGAACTTTGACTTATCTCAATATAGGGTTGATTCACTGGAAGTTTTATATTTACAGTGCCTTCAGATATTACAGGCATAATTTTTAAATATTTGAACACTAAACAATATTCAGTCCTTATGAAATTACATATATGTGCATAGGAAAATAAATAAATTCACAACCACCGAAAGGTTGAGATGATATCTTAGGATGATAGGATTGCATTTCATTTTTACTCTATTATTTACACTTTTCTCTGTTGTTTGGATTTGGGGACAGGATAAAGCAATTGTGTATTAGCATGAGCAACCATGATATTAATATAAAGCTGCAATGTGAAAATATATATGCACTAAAAATAACTCCTGGAAAGAATGATAAAAAATAAAGGGTTGTAATTAAGATGGTATGATTACAATGCTGAATTTTTTTTACCTGTCCACATTTTGCATATGTGCTATTTACACAGAGAAAAAAAAATGGCTGATAAAATTAAATAAACAAGGAAGGAAAATGGTGAATGTGGAGAGAAAATGGAAGTGGGGGGCAGGTGGGAGAATTCCTATTTATTAATCATTTACTATGTTTTAGCACTGCACTGTGTGTCTTGGTGGCAGGGACAGTCGCAGCCAAAAGATTTTCCCCACTGCCCAAGCACAGTGTCGGATGTCCAATTAACATTTTTAATAAACAGTTGAATCTAGGAATGAATGAATGGATAAATCAGTGAGTTATGGAATATTTATGAATTTGGCAATGAAAAAAAAGAAAAAGGTAGTCCATGATAGTCATGAGGGGGCAATATTAAGTAATAGAATTTCATTTGGTGTTCACAGTGATGGAAATTGAATATGCTTAAGGAGAGTAGGGGATCTGAAGATGGTTGTGGTGTGATAATGATGTCCTGAAAGGTAAGATTCAGAGCAAAAGAGCCATTAGCTTCAGCTGACTCTGCTAAGAATAGAGGTGTATAGCTGTTGCCCAGAATAAGTACAGTTACATGGGAAGGTGATTTGAGAGTTTACTTTGCCTTGTCTCAAACTTCACATGAGCAGCCATAAGCTTGTACTTGGGGGGGAACAAAAGTGTAAAATGAAAGCTTTTAAAAGATCCCTTAAATACTAATGCTAAAGTTTTTTTGTTTTTGCTTTTGTTTTTTTGTAATATCTCTACAACTTAGTTGTCAAAATGTCCTTTGAAACAGTTCATATGAAGGACTTCTAGAGCCTTGAAGTTTATAGGGGTATGTTTGCCTCTAAGTCCAAGTGCAAACATCAAAAACTGTGACAATGAGCTTTCACTTGTATGTTGATAACTGTAGGAATTTCCGTTTTGAAAGAACACACTAGATTGTATCAAATTATTTACATTTGTTCATAATTCTAGAGTTATTTTATTGCAAAAAAAATTAGAAGGTGAAGGATCATGAAATTTAAATCATATGCTTTACTTCTTTTATTTAAATTACTGATAAATTGGATATTCACTTTGAGTTGAGCTTAAACTGTAGAACTTCTATATTCTCACCTATAAAATCAGGATTAGAATAAGTCTAGAGCCTCACGAACTATTAGCTTTTACATGATAACCATGACTATCAGTAGACATTGTCCAGGGAATTCTCTCAATAATCCCCAAATACGACAAGAACATGTGTCCTACAACCCTTTCAACTCACAGGCGAGAAAAGTGACCTATACATGCTTTAAGGTACATGATTTAGGTATGAAGAGCTGTGGGGAAAATGAGAGCACCTGTAATATCTTTCAGGGATTGAATATTGCAATTTAATGAAATAATTATGAATATGTATTTAAATGCAATATATGTATTTTGTAGAGACCAGACCTCACTGTGCTGCTCAGTCTGGTCTTGAACTCCTGGGCTCAAGGGATCCTCCCACCTCAGCCTCCCAAAGTGCTAAGCTTACAAGTATGAGTTACCGTGCCCAGCTTTAAATGGAATATTCTTTAAAAAAACATATCTGAGGCATGTTTTCTCTGGGCTTTGTGGTCTCTGACTACCTACATAGAATTGAGACATGAAGATCTGGCCATTGACTAATGTACTGAATCATTTTAAATAAATGGATGACATATTAGTAGATTTAAACTTTTTGATAAAAATCTTAAATATTTACTTTGTGCATTATGTGCAGTATACATATTTTACTATAGTGCACATTATATATATAAAATATATGAGCAATATATAGTGAAAAATTATGTTTTATATATAATGTATACTATAGTAAGAAATATATAATGTGCACTATAGTAATATATAAATATAAAATATATTTATATTAAATATATATAATGTGCACTACAGTAAAACATGTATATTACATGTAATGTACAAAAGATTTATTTCCTTTATATTTACAAAAGATTCTGAATATATTTATCATAAATATTTAGCTCCAAATTCCCTGAGAATTTAAAAGTCTAATAGAAATTTTATAGATATAAAATTTAATAGAAATTTCATAGATATAAAATTTAATAGAAATTTTGTATCTTGAATTTTTATTTTAAATCATGTGAAATACATAAGGAGAAACTGGATTAATTAAAATGGCCCAAAGTAGGACATCTCTTCTGTGATCTGTAAACAAGGCAGAAAAAAGCAGGGAAGAATAAAGACCGTACCAATTGTCAAGATCGGAACGATAGCATGTAACAGAATCAGAAAATGATGTATTTATTTAAAAAACAGACTAAACATATATTTTAAGCATGACATCATGATGGAACTGACTAAAGCTAGGTCAGTGTCAAACACTGACATAATGGCTCCCGTCACAGGATATTTGACCTTAGAGAACATGTGAGCGCTTACCAAGGATATGAACCCACCTTGAAAGTCCCATGGTGAGATGCGTGTGATTACACTAGGACTTTGTAATTTAACTGGAAATGGATTTTAATCAGGTGGTAATATTATGGGTCACACTCAAATGCTCTCGTATAAGAAAGTTTAGAAAGATTTAGACTTCTTTTCTCTATAGTAGGTACAGATCATAGATTCTATGTTGGACTAGCATGTCTCTCGGGTGCTTGGTAGACATCGCTGCTCTTCTGATAGATAGAGAAAATGAGGTTACAAAATTGCTCTACTATCACTTACTCTTAGATGGAACAGGTGAAAATCCTTGGGGAAATCATGTTAATGGGCTACAGGCTTTCCAGAGTTTAGCTATATGCTTGGAAAAAGAGTCAGAATGAAAACTTTAGATTTGAGCAACACCCCCATTTCATTTCTTATAATAGCACTGTGGTTTGGTGAGATATTTTCAAATCTGGAAAAGCAGAGCTGTAAAATATGTCCTCTTAAAGAAATGTATTCACTGAAAAGCAATTTATTTTCCTCGAAACATAACACGTTTATGTATATGAGCATCATGAGAAGTTGATATTGGTACTCAATAAAAATTTTATAGACTTTTTGATAAAAGGATGCTTTGAGAGATAAAGTTGCTTCTTGATGATCAAGACAAATTCTCATCTTGCAAGAGCATGAGAGCATATTTAAATTCTATAAACAAGACAATACAGAAAGAATAAAAAGAAATTTGTTGAGCAAGGGAGGTGAAATAAACGAACAAAAATGAGGGAAACATGTAAACATTTACAACCTGTTTACAACTTCCTCTTAAAACTGCTTATCGAAGTTCATTCATTACATTAACAGAAAAAGGACAGAGACCATGCTCTCATCATCTAACATGAAACTTCATTAGCATATCATTAGCATGTGGCAAAGTTTAAATTTTTAAGCACAGAGCTTGGGTGGGCTTTCAGCACACCAGCAGTCTGTTCAGAAATTATGTGAACATTGGTACATTTAAATTCCTGAACTATCCTTTCCTGAAATATTCTCTACCAGTAAAGCTCATGAATGTAGAACACCCATTCCCACTGACTGTGGAAGACAGTCGGCCTCCTTAAATCCTTCAGTTAAGGACATACAATGAAATGCCTCGTTAAGAACCTTAATTTAAAGCAGCACACAGTTTTCTATGTCAGAGGTAATAATTACCTTCTTTAATGAGCCTGACTTTTCTCTGTGATGAGTAAGACTTCCTCCACTTTGTTGATAGTAACTCTGGATTTATTTCAGGCTTTCTTCAAGTGCTCTTATTTTTAAAAAATAAAAATTATGTCTTGTTTTTCTGGGGTCAAGTTCTGCCTACTCTATACTGAAACCATGTGCTGTTCAAGCACTGCTAAAACCAATTACGCATATATTCCTAGGACGTGCAGGAGCCTATAGAAGTCATATCATCCACATCCCAGCTTCTAAGCAGAGCTACAGATAAATTATGTCAGCCTGAAAAGGGCCTACCCTATGATTTTAAATAACTTCCATGTGAACTATAGCTATCCAAAATGTCCCAGCAAATTAAACAATAAAATTGAAAAGCTCTTGAACAAATTGATTTTATAGATATCTATTATAATCTTAAGAATTTAAGATCTATGTTTGCAGGCTGAGGAGGGCTTGAAGAGTTATGCCCAAGTATATGAGAACTTACGTGGCAACTTGCTTTAATTATAATGCTAGGTATTTCTTGGTTTCCTCTAATATAGTTAGATCTTTCCCCTATATTATCAGCTACCCATAATATGCTTCCCCAAATTGATCTGCATTTCATATAAAATAATTGAGAAGTGTTTCAGCTTTTAGATGCTGAAGAATTTAAATCACATAACATAGTCCCTTCAATTTACAGACAGGAAACGAAGAAACATTAAATGGCTCCTCTAAGGTCATACAGTATTTGTGTGAAAGAAGCAGAAGTTGAACTTAGCTAGTGTTTGGCACATGAGTCTAAATCTTTCTAGTCTATCTAATTTGCCCTTTGTTTCTGGATAAAGAGAACCAATTATACTTTCCAGTGTTTTGTGAGATATGTACTATTACATAAAGCTCATTTCATAGAGATGTTTTATGGTTTTACAATTTGACACTACTAGCTAGGGTTATTAACTTCTTGCTAATCCTACCCTAGCACCCAGTCAGGCTGAGATTCACAAAGGTTTAGAGTTGGAAAAAAAACTTAGAGATCCAGTATAGAGACATTTTTTGAACTACAAGGCAGTTTTACTCTTTCACTTTTGAACTATAAGGCAAGTCCTCAACTCAGGTACTACAGAAGATCGAAGGCATAGGCTTGCCTGTGTAACATAGTGAGCCAGAGATGGTCCAGATTAGCACTAATGCCACCGATACCCAATACAGTTCTTTTTTCACCGCAAAGAAGATGTCTTAGGACAAGAATATTGACACTGTATCAGTTTATACTTTTCAAGTGAAAATGGAATTGCAAAATTGGACCATAATTTACATTAAAGTCACTCTAAGACTTTGGCCTCTGTAGTTGGATGCAGGAGCAGCAGAACATGTCAGTATGGATTTGTCTTCTGTTTCTTTGCTGTCATTCCTTATAGTCAACCACTGAAAAGTTTCTACATGAAAAGAGAGTTTGTTCTTTAAGCCCCTTGAACTGGTGCCATCCTTTCTGACCTTTTCTCTGGTTCTTTCATGTAAGTGTTATATCAACTTTTGAAAGAGTGTTGGTCTGTTAATCATTTCTTCTACTGCTAGAAAATTAAACATTTTTAAATCCCTCGGGTCTACAGTCTTTAGTTATTTTAACATTTAATATAGAAACTAGGACAATTCTACCCCCAAAATATCTTATTTTCAAATCTATTTCCTTCTGTTTCCAAAGTTCAAATAAATTATAGAGAAAAACCTAAATGGAAAGGTTCCTGTTTGTCATGGTTATGGCTAATCTGGCCACGTATTTAGAGCGTATGAACTGTGCCTGTAGGGCAAGGATGCAAAAAGTTAGGATTTCAGAAAGCCCCCAAGACACACAGCCAAAATCTGTAATGTTTAGTGAGATCACCTCCAGATGTAACTAACATTAGGAATGTCCAGTCGTGCAATATCTTTTATTAGCAGATAATTTAGGCTTCTGAGCAAATTAACAAAATCAGCAGAATAGTCAGTATCAAGTTGGGCCATCACTGCTGGAATTAAAGAAAGAGCTCTTTTGAATTTTAGGAGTTAGTACCTATTCAAAAATAAAGTATAGATTTATCATTTTTATTGTTTCTTATTCAATTGTCAGGCACTAGGAGAACGAATGGGGTGATAGAAAATACTACAGACCTGAATTTGATAGCACCATATTTGAAACCCAACTTTGTTGTTTCTAGCTATAATACTTTAGGAAACCCCTCTCAACCATATTTGTCCATCTGCAAATTTGGAATCGATACGTAGTCTACAAGATTGCTGTGAAGAACAAAGTAGATAATTGATGTGAAAAGGTCAAATACGATACTTGGCATGGGGGAGAGGCTGTTTCAGAAAGCGTGGTCCAAGATTAACTAAAGAAAAAGTGGTGATATGTATAATATTTCTGTTTTTCCAACAACGGGATGTTCATAACTCTAAAGAAAAAGTATCAGCCTCAGAATTTGGTTTCTTATTCACAAGGATTTTGAAGGCAGCAGAACCAAGATACATAAACTCCTCCAGAGATTTTTGTTTGGTTTTTTAAACTTGTTTATCTGAGACTATATCTGACTGAATTGTCATAATTTTAGATTGTATATTAAACATGAAGAAATTTAAAATATATATACTAAAATTCCATTCCAGTCTCTAAGTTGGAATCATTCAACACCATCAAGTGCTTGGAACATTCATTGCAACACTTGGCCCCAGCTCAGCAGGGCCTGGACTCACAATCACCCTAAGCTTTATGAATTAGAGCCAAATAAGTCATTAAAGAATCCCAAACACTCAGGCTTGGCTAAGAAATGGTGGTTATCAGTGTACAAATGTGACTCCATATATCTCTAACATCTATATTACTTCAGTGAAATAGCAACAATCACATCAATAAAAAACACAATCTAGAAATACCTCAATATTTATTAAAACAACACCAACAACAATAAATTTTGTAAGATTTTAGCCATAGCACTTGACATATGATAGAGGTCATGCTCATAAGTAGTTACTTTAGAAACTGTTAATCCATTTTGGCAACCAGTCACAGAAAAAACAGATTCATTAACCATTAAAGCTTCAGCAACTAATTTTACTACCACCATTTTCAGAAAGAGCAGGCTGGATAGAATCAGCATAACTAATTTCCTAAATTAATCCACATATTCAATGCAACAGAATTTTTTCCTAGAGCTTGACAACCTTATCTTTATGTTTATATGAAAGAGCTAAAAGGCTACAAATGATCAATTCTATTTTGAAGGCAAAAGGGTAAGGGATTCATCCTATCAGATACACAACGTTTTAGAAGGACGAGGAGGACCAGGAGGAGGAGGAAGAGGAGGTAAAAGAGGAAAACCTCATGTAACTACGACAATGTGTATTACGGCATGGCTAGGGAAACAGAGCACAGAAACAGAACAAAGTGTCCAGGGATATTTATACAGAAAATATGATTTAGTATTCAGAATAAAAAAACCTTACAAATCTATGGACCAAACCCAGTGCAAACATTTCAAACTCTCTAGTTATAAATGAAATGAATATTTAAAACACAATGATCTAACTCTTCACACTCATCAGACTGACTAATATTAAAAGTTGCTTGAAAGTGTTAGGATATGGAGAAAGAGAATAAATTGTCAATATATAGTAAAGTTGAAGATGTGTATAACCTACAGCCAAAAATGCCACACTTGGATAAACCTTGTACGTGTGAACGTAAGAAAACGTACCTAAGAATATTCATTGTTGTCAGGCGCGGTGGCTCACGCCTGTAATCCCAGCACTTTGGAAGGCTGAGGCAGGCGGATCACAACATCAGGAGATCGAGACCATCCTGGCTAACACGGTGAAACCCTGTCTCTACTAAAACTTCAAAAAATTAGCCAGGCGTGGTGGTGGGCACCTGTAGTCCCAGCTACTGGGGAGGCTGAGGCAGGAGAATGGCGTGAACCCAGGAGGCGGAGCTTGCAGTGAGAAAAAAAAAAAAAAGAATATTCATTGCATCATTGGCCTTGATTAGGGAACAGGCTTAAGAACAAGATGACCTGAACATCAGTCCTGGTACCAATCCTTATTAACTCTGTGAATTCAGGCAAGTTACAACCTCTCTGTGCTGTAGTTTCCTCACGAATGAAACAACCGCATAGCTATTGTGAGGATTAAGTGAGTTCATACAAATGGAGCACTAAAAATAGTCTCTAAATTTAATGTTTACTATTGTTTAATTATATTTATTTAACATATACTTGTTGTTCTTCCAAGTTTACTAGTCTACCACAACAGGAAATGATTCTACTTACAAATCAGAACTTCATTCTTCCAAGCTACACTAGGTCACATGGAAATCACTGTTCTTCAAGCCTTCAAACTTCATTTCAGCTGCAGAAAAATTTCCTCAACAAAAGCTTAAGCAGAAGCAGGTAATGGGGTCCAGGATAAATCTGATCTTTCAGAAGTCAGCACGACATGGTTAATCTCCACCATGGCACCCAGATTTCAAGGGTTAATAGAAATAAGCAAAATTAAAGAAAACCAGATGCACCAAATTCTAAACCTAAGAACTGGGGGCCTAGGGAATGATGCTCACATTTTTGAAAGGAAGCTCTCTGATTCCAATGAAGTGCAGTTCCCCCACTTTAATTCAAATTACGGTTTGGTTTACAACATATGCACGCACATATGCAGGTTGCTGAGATTTTTAAGAAAATGTGCAATGTAATGAAGTGATATTTGTGCTTGAAATCTTTATTTTATAATCACCAAAGGTATAGGAAAATTAAAAATATTAAAAACATACACTTACAAAGAGTCAAAAAATAAAAAATTATCTTAACCTCTTTCCTTCACTCTAATGATTTCCTTCCCTGACATTTTATACACACGCACACACACACACTCCACAGAGTATTTTAAAAGCACATGAGATTGCAACATTCATTACATATGCATAAGACCAATTTTAGTTTCATTCTTTCTTATCCATGTATATATCCAATTATCCCAGTATCATTTATTAAATGACTTCCCACTGACTTAAAATGCTATTTTTATTACAGTCATAGTTTTTTTTTCCTGGAATCTAGTCTGTTCTATTGATCTATTATTCTATGCTAGCACCAAAAACCACATAATTTGATTTACTATAGTTTTATATTACATTTTGATATCTGTAGAAAAAGTTCTCCTTCACTCCTCCTTTAAAATTTTTCTTGTGCATTACTATAGTTTCTTTCCCTCACCTCATCTTTATAATTGACTTACAAAGTTCCATAAAGTATATTTTGGATATTTAGATTGACACTTCTTTAAATTTATAGATTTATTTGCAAAAATGGGGTATTTTCAATATCCCAAGATATGCTGTAAGAAGAAAAAAGTGGATTACAAAAAATATATACCTTTCTTGAATATTGAATGTCAGAGAAAGGTAATTTTCTAAAGACAGATAAGTGAGGGTGCTCATTTTTATTGTGAAATAGAAAGGAAAGGATAAAGGGAAAAATAAAGGCACAAACAATATGATGCATTATAGCTTAACTGATTCGATTTTGAGGCATGTCTCTTTTACCCTGTCTGGACCCAAATTTTCTCATCTGTTAAAGAAGAAACTTGGACAGGATGAGGTCTAAGACCATTTCCAGCTCTATAGTCTTAGACATTCTTATTTTAGACAGGACAAAAGCATGGGCCAAAACACATGCAGCTAAACACCAATCCAGACACACTTTGTGCGTGGCAATGCTTGCACCATATTCTGGGAAGAAAACAGATTTGTTGCCCTGGCTACATTTGTGGACTGGTCAGCCAAACTGAAGTGAGGCATCTAATTGTTCACTTGAGAATGTTGAGGCTCAGGGGATTTTCCAAGTAAATTTCCAAGTAAATTTTCCAAGATCACACAGGTAACAAGTGGCAGAATGTCACTTCAATACGAGACGCGTGATTCCAAGGTTGATTTTCTTTCCACTGTGTAATGCAATTCTGAGTGCTTGGTGAGGCAACAATAGAATAAATGGGTAGGCGGAAGTCTACAAATTAAGAGATGAAGGGTATTATATTTCAGCTATATATCTCCTGACTTCAAAGTAGAAAAATAAGCATTTGCTGAGAAAAAAACAGACCTTATTTAGAATTGACCTTTGAAAAATCATCACCAAAACTAGATGTCAGACGAATTACTTTTAAAAAGCAGTGACTTAAGACTGACTTAAACTGACTTCAGGTCTCTAAGCATGAAGACAATAGGAGAAATCATTTTGTACTCCATTATACCAAATAACACAACCAATAAAATGAGTGTTATCAATATCTTCTACCCTAACTAGCATCTACTGTACTCTCTAGCCTATTTATAATAGCACCATGAATGGTACCTTTTGAAGAATTATTTCTGCAGAATCAATATGTAAAAGAACTATGTTAATAGTAAAGAGTTTATATTTACTGTATATGCAGCATATGCCACGTGTTGTTTAAGTTTTTTACAGATTGCATAGATAAAGCAGTTTGCACTCTGCCTTTCACCTAGACGGCAGTGTGTGTATTTAAATGCAGGGAACCCAGCCCGCAAACCTGAGATCACTGTACTCTCACCAGGTAAATATAATGAACTTCTGGGGAAGAAAGGAGAAGAAGAGGAAGAAGAAGAAGAGGAAGAAGAAGAAGAAGAGGAAGAGGAAGAGGAGGAGGAAGGGGGAGGGGGAAGGGGAAGAGGAGGAAGACAGAAGACAATGACAATAGTGGGAGGAGAAGGAGGAAGAGGAAGAGGAGGAGGAGGAGAATAGGTCAAGTTATAGTGCATAGTAGGTACTGAATACTCTTCTAAGCTCCTTTAACATATTAACTTCTAACAACCGTTTGAAGTCCAGTCACTGCCTAATTCCTTAGAAGTTGTGTGATGTTGGGAGAAGTAACTAACATAACTGAGTTTGACATTAGAAACAACAATAGTAATACATAACACAGAGTTTCTGTAAGGTTTAAATGAGTGAATTCATTTCAAAGTATGCAGCACGTAACTGCTCAATAACAGCTTCTGGTTTTTGCCTTTCTGTAAAATATTTTCCATGTGATTTCAGAAAGTTTCATTGTCCCAATGTAAAAGAGTAACTTCATGGATCTGAATATTTAAGAGCACCAGAGTTTTCAAATCCATAATTCAATCTAAAAAATCTAAGTTGTTCAACTCGCTGTTACCTCCTTCTTAATAGTTTAATAGTTCCTTCTCTCCAACACACTAGGCTAAAAAATATGAGTATCTGTACACCCCACCTCTAAAGTCCCTTTCCAAACAGAAAAACACTTACAAATCTGAAATCAAAGTGATCTTGTGAGAAAAATGAGGATTTTATTACAGTTTACACTTATATCATCATTCACTGATGTTAGTTAGGCTCATGCTAGACCAACAGTTGCAGAATTTTAGGGCTGGAAGAAATCTGACTTAGCCGTACAATAGCTGCATTTTACAGATAAGAAAAGTAAATTTCAGAGAGGGTAAGTGGGTTGTCTAACATCACTGAATAGCTTGGGAGGCTTGCCAAGGGTCACAGCCCAGTCCTGTGTCCTGTAAGCATTGAATATGTTGACAAATTTAGTTACTTGGGCATGAAGTGCATGTCATCACACCATGGCCTCTCTGAGCATTGTTGGTACCAGCGGAACAATTATTAGACAGTTGTCATTACCAAGAATAGGTGGTCTTTGGCCTAGAGTTGTACTCAAACATTGTTGTTTGTTTGTTTGTTGAGACAGAGTCTCACTGGGTCACCCAGGCTGGAGTGTGGTGGCGCCATCTGGGCTCACTGCAACCTCTGCCTTCCAGGTTCAACCAATTCTCGTGCCTCAGCTTCCCTAGTAACTGAGACTACAGGCGCGCACCACCATGCCTGGCTAATTTTTGTATTTTTAGTAGAGACAGGGTTTCATCATGTTGACCAGGCTGGTCTCAAACTCCTGACCTCAGGTGATCCCCTCACCTCGGACTCCCAAAGTGCTGGGATTACAGGTATGAGTCACTGTACCCAGCCTCAAATATTGTTTTGTAAAGTGACAGGTTATCAGATGTGGAGTAAATATCATGTCATTCGTTCCCCTGTGCTGTCAAAAGGAGTTGAGAAGAGCAAAGACCTTTTATCTCTGCCAAAAAGGAGGAGAGACTGATTAAGAGACAGTAGATCCTAGACATGCCCAGCAAGACATTTTTAAAAAATTATCTATACTTCCACCCACCCCATGATTTTGGAAAATGTGTGAACCAAAGTACATAAGTGAATATATCCTTATATCCATTTGGTAGTTCTATGATCCACTAATAATGAGAATGCCTCACATCTCTCATTTCAACTTTTCACTTAAAAGTTTTAAGTCTTCAGATGTTTGGGTAGCCCAAAGTCTTAAGAAGTTTTCTTACTCCTTATACGAAGATTAATTCAAGATGGATTAGAGACTTAAATGTTAGACCTAATACCATAAAAACCCTAGAAGAAAATCTAGGTA
>NW_012119598.1:9359070-9389354 GCF_000951035.1 Colobus angolensis palliatus | reverse complement strand
TTATGCTAAAAGTGGGATCTGATGTTCAAAGGTATTTTACCACATTTTGTACATAAAAATGTTCAGGCAAATCCAAATACACTACAGCACCACGCTAAGATGAATTTAATATCTTTTTATGTTCTTAACTAAGTTTTTAGGAAAATGTGATTGTTTCTCATCAACTGTAAGATGCAGCATTAGTGAGAAAGACTGAGGCTGAAAATTCAGTTGGCAAACTGTCACAAAGTTTGGAAGTGTGACGCAGAGCTGTTTTAGTGCAGGAGGTCTTTCAGATGTAGGAAGTATCTGGATTGATCGATTACAGAAAGAAAGAAAAATCAACAATCCATGTGTGCCTATGGTAGTAAGCATGTCATCCACAGTTTCATTTAGTACAGACTGAAGGTCTCAAAGTAGATATTAATGACCTGATACAATGAGAGACCCTAAGAAACATATCCAAGGAACAGAAAACTGTGTTTCATATGCTATCCTTTATATTTTGTATGTTGAAATGAAAGCATAAACCAACATTTTCTTACATTGAAAATGACAGAACAAACCAGAATTCCTTTAAAAGGACATCTAAAGATGAAAGGTAGTGGCAACAGGCATAGAAAGGTACAGGGGTAGAAGCTAGACTTCTCTGAATATACTTTGCTTTGTAGAATTTATTTTGGAACCATGTAAATAGGTAAATAGTTCACATAATCATAAACCAAAATTAAATGTTAAGAAATAACTTGCCATATCCAAAGCCAAATAAAATAAGTTAATTTAAATACGTGTCAAATTGACACCGTTAGAAAAAGGGGGATTTTTTTCAAGTGACTTTAAAACATAGTGTATGATTATACATCCCTAGTGAGAGAGACCCTGTGGACAAATATAACCATGAAAAAAATCCGGTTTTGCTAAGCATAGTGTCAGTGGTAGTATCGGTATTGCTATTCTGAGACTGTTATGCATGGATTATGTAATACATCAATTAACTATGTTGGCATTATTGAGAACTGGAATTTTCATTTTGACTTCCAGATATAATATTAAATGAGGGCAGGCAAAAATTCTGAAGTCCTGAGTTTGATTAGGAAAGATCAGTATAAACTTATTATGCATTTTACCTTCGAATTGTTTACCTGGCACAGTGGACTGAAAATGCCTAGAAACTACTACCCAGCAACAAGCACCATTAGTGCCCAACACTATTTTGCACTAAAAGAATCCAGTTTTCTTCTGAGAAATGACTGATGCCAAGCCTAGAGCAAGAAATGTGCAAAATGAGCCTGAAATATTTTGTACATTAAGGAGAAAGAAAGCTACCAAAGACCTTTAAGGGTGTGTCAAGAAGACCCAGGAGCTAACTTGAACAGACTCCTGTATCAGCCAAAGAGACTTTGAGGCATTGACAGGATAATAATTAAATCTGACTGCAATTGGCTTAAGGTGTTGCAAAAGGCATCAGATATATTTAAATAAATAAATGTGTTCTTAACAATAAAAAAAATCTAGTTGGATATCTCTGGAGGATGATGATATGGAACTAATTATTTTGAAAACTATTAAATAAAGAGAAAGACTCAAGCATTTATCCTGCCTTCCTGTTCATACATGTTTTTAGTATTCCAATTAATATAAGAATAAATTTCCATGTTAAACATGTAAATCAAATACAATAAGATTTTACATATGAACTAAAATTTGCATTTACCAAACAAAGCTATTACACCTTTCGATTCATATTTTGTTTCAATCTTTTAACATTTAAGAACAAATAACTTCAAGTGAGTTCACAAAATGACAGAATTGATAGAATTAAAGTAACTTGTGTTCTGTGTATTCCTCTTTACAATGACTCTGATATCATTATTGATTTAGAATTAAGCACAGAACGATGTAGCACCAGACGGGTTGGAGACACAGACTACACCCAGCACAAGCTCTAATGAATCCAAAGTTTTGCGAACTTATTCTCAAAATTAAAACATTTAGCCCAATTCTGGTGTGTGAGGCCAATTGTGTAACTGGACTTCTCTGAATTTAATTCTATGTAGAATAGCATGTTTATTAAAGAATAAGTAATAAAAATGTGTGAAATTGAAGCCAAGATACATATTATCAAAACTCAGCAGTAACCACAGCAATTATTTAGAACTTAGTCCAACAGAGGATTTTTTTTTCAGACACATCATTTAGAATTGGCAACCTTAGTAATAATAAAAAGCATACCAACTTTTAGTTAGTTTCAATATTGTTTTAAAATTCTCTTTAGGATTCAGATTAGGCAAAGCACCCTTATTGCCTGCACCCAGAAGAGGCCACTCTCACTGGCTCTACCCACAGTTGTTGCCACTGGATCTGGGCAACTGACTCCAACATCACAAGAGAAATAACCAGACATTATTCACCTACTAACTGAAATATGAGACCCTCTCTAAAAATAGTTCTTGCTAAAAACAGCAAATATAATCCAGCCTCTAGATTCAACTATAAAAGCGCAGGAAGTACAGAGTTCACAGAATACAACCAGCAAAATCCAGACTGTAGGGAACCCATACAATAAATGACACAGATTTTCGACAAATAAATTGCAGGAGAGAGGAGACTTAAGAGATACATCAACTGATGGCAAAGGATGGTCTTGTTTGAATCTTGACTCAACACTCTTAACAAATTATCTGCGACGATTGAGAAGATATAAACACTGACTAGATATTTGATGGTATTAAAGCATCATTGTTAATTTTTACATGTGATAATGATGTTACTTTTTTTAAAATTTTAGACAGAGTCTAGTTCTGTCGCTCAGGCTGGAGTGCAGTGGTACGATCTCAGCTCACTGCAACCTCCACCTCCTGGGCTCAAACCATCCTCCCACCTCAGCCTCCAAGTAGCTGGGACCACAGGCGCACACCACCATGCCTAGTTAATTTTTGGATTTTTAGTGGAGACAGGGTTTCACCATATTAGCCAGGCTGGTCTCGAACTCTTGACCTCCAGTGATCTCTCTGCCTCAAATTCCCAAAATGCTGGGATTACAGGTATAGGCCAACACACCAGGCCCCGACATTACTCTTATGTTTAATAAAATAGCTCTTATATTTTAGTGATAAATACTAGAGAATGATATAATATCTGACATTTGTTTCAAAATTATCTGACAGAATGGCAGTAGGTGGAAGTATAGAAGAAACAAGATTGACTATGAGTTAGAAACTGTTGAAGTTGAGTGTTGTATAAATGGGACCTTATCATTTCACTGCCTCTATTTTGTATATACTGTATATGAAATTTTCTATAAGAAAATGTGAAAAAAATATTTCCAAAGATCACAGAGCTGATGGGAGATTTGAATGGTATGCAACTTGATTTCCTTTTATGGCAAGCAGAAGAAAAGTTACAAAAAGGAGTAAAGGTACTTGTTTCAGGAAGAGCTGAGTTAGCAGGAAAAAACAGGGCAATTAGCCTCACTCTTTACACCTGAGAAGGAACACTTCTTTGAAATGGGAGACATGGAAAGAAGAATATGTGAAGATATCTGAAGATATCGACACATGTATGTTCTACAGAAAGGACGGAATGTGGGGATCTTGAAGGCCTTGAGCAATTAACTTAACAACTTTGCTTCTGAAAAAAAGTTAGAGGGCCTGAGCAGATGGCCTCCAAGCCTCTTCCTCCGCTTACTTCTACCATATTCTCTCATGTCAATGACAGAGAACAGAACCAGTACGTTTTCAATTTCAGACTTGCTGTTAATAATGAATTTGAAGGCCAGTAATTACTCTCATTGTTAACTTTTTTCTCTATTTCTCACAATATGTGGCAAAATACAGTCTGAGAATCAGTTTTTCACAATTAGAGGTTCCATAGTTGACTTGTTAATGATTCTTGTGTGCTATTAAAGACCTGAAGTTACTACTTTACTTGGATAGTTGATAAAATCAGGCTTCACATCATTGTCAACTCATGAAACAGAAGGTCATTCTTGCAATAAATTCTAGTAAATTCTGATGGATTTTTTCTCATGAGTAGTAGAAGGTGGTAAGGTTGGTTGTGTGGCAGGGATTTCAACCCTCAAATGTGGTCCTTTAACTGTAAAAATTTAAGAACAGATGAAATATAGCTCTCATGTGGTAATATCTAGGGTGCCTGAGGCAAAGCTCACCGAGAAGATGGCCTGGCCGACTTGAGAATTCTGAATTCATTGCTTTCCATCTACAACAGCTGTGGGAAACACAGGAAAGGCAACACCATTTCTGCTCAGCCAAAAATGTGTTTTGTAGCACTTCACCCCAGGATCACAGAGCAGAGTACTTATAGAGACTGACACTTCGATCATACATACATTGACACATCACATTGCATCACATCTCCTGAATCAAATTGACGAAGGAAATCAGAAAAGGGTGGCTACATTCAATAATCTGAATTCTTCGGAGACAGCTCAGTACTCTGCAAGTCAAAAGAAGAATAAATTATTACAGAAGACTCTCCCGTGCAGCTGCTTCATATTAAACACTGTCAAATCACTCCCAACTTCCTTTGATCTGAATGAATTCTCTATATTACTTTGGTGACCTTTAGCACATCTCTTTTTGACTTCCATTCTTTCCTCTTTTATTCTGTTTCTGTCTATAAATGTTCATTCTTCATTTTCACTATGTACCATATATAAACTTATATATCATATAACTGTGTGTGTATATATATGTATAGAAAGGGAGAGAGAGATCAGATGTTTAGTTGCTTTTATTTTTTGAATGTATAAAAAACAAGTAAGTGTTGTAGTAACTTAAAAAATGATAAAGACACAAGAAGTTAAATAATCTAGCAAGAAACAAAACCATAATGCCCTGGGCTGCTGGAGTATTCTCCCTCTGATGATTTAAGGCATAAAAAAGACAAATCACACAAATTCTGTATCTAATGACTTTTTATGTTTTTCCTCGGAGTAACGATAATGATTTTAAAACTTTGGAAGAAAAGAATCAACAAAATGTTGAGGGAGACAAAAGAGTACATAATGAAAATAAATGCTACGTTCTTTGGGAAAAAAAAATATTTGAAAGGTTATAAATGGAGGAGTAAGAAAAGGGATAAAACTGAAATTCCACAGGCAAAGTGGCTTCCATTATTTCATCTTTAAGACAAAATATAAAGCAAACCAACAAAACATTAATAGGGCAAAGCAGAAGTATATTTATCATATTATAGGTTTATTTTGTATAAATTTATCATAATAAATCAATGGCTACAGAATAATAAGAACAGTATTACTTATTGTGTACATACTAAGTTCCACGCTTTACCAGTTATAGTGCACAGATAACTTAGAAACTACAGATTAGAATAAGCAAAAACTGTGTGCTTTGAAACTTGTCATTTCAAAATAAATTAAAAGACATAAGCAGTTTAGGCTGGGCGTGGTGGCTCATGCCTGTAATCCCAGCACTTTTGGGAGGCCGAGGTGGGTGGATCTCTTGCAGTCAGGAGATTAAGACCAACATGACGAAAACCTGTCTCTACTAAAAATGTAAAAATTAGCTGGGCGTGGTGGTGCGTGCCTGTAACCCCAGCTACTTGGGAGGCTGAGGCAGGAGGATCATTTGAACCCCTGAGGCAGAGGTTGCAGTGAGTGAACTGAGATCTCACCACTGCACTCCAGTTTGGGCGACAGAGAGAGATTCCATCTCAAAACAAACAAACAAAAAAAAGATAGAAGCAGTATAAGCAGTTTAAAATTTTCCCAAGGTTTGCCTTTTTTATTAAATAATTCTAACAAGCTAGACAACTTTTCTGGAGGGGAGAATAAATTTCTGTTTGACATGAACTCAATAGTAACATTCTTTGAACACATGCTTTTACATTATTTATGTGCCAAAGTAAGTTACAAAGACTAATTCACTTTTGGCCATGTATTACAATATAATAATAAAATACACTAGAACATGGAACTGCTAATGAGTCACTTATAGAACAGTAAATATAATACACTTGTACATCCAGAATCAAATTCTTCTTTTAGGGGGACCATTACAAGGACTGTTTTTGTCTCTATCTTCATATCACCTATCGAAACCAAAACATTTCTTAAAGAATCTGATTCTTTGTTAAATGTAGATAGGTGACCTCCTAACAGCACCTAATATACAGAGTTACTATTCCATGGAATAACCTGTCCTTCAGTCCGTACAACTCTGAAATGCTCTGTCATACTTGCTGGAAATGGCACATATAAACAATCACATATATTCTTAGTACATATTGAAAAATAAGTTAATATAATACTCTCGATCAATCCCAAATAAATGCATTTTATTTTCCCTCTCACCATCACTTACTTATTATCCAATAGTTTAAAATGCAGATTAAACTTACTTTAAGCACAGTATTGAGTTTTGAATAAACCATTTAGTCTATCTTGGGATGATGTAAGAATTTTAACTAGTTAATGATTTTGAATCACTTTAGATCCTTAGAGGAAACAAGCTATAGGATGATAAAGTGTTTGTATCATTATAAAATTGTGAGTATAACATTGCATTAATAATGACTTTACATAGACTATAACTTTGAGGCATTTAACTCTGGAGATAATTTCCAATGTTGACAGTCTTCTAGGAAGTCATGCAAAATTGTGTTGCTAGACCATGGTTGCTATGCTATGGATTTTATCAATTTTTGCTGTCCCTGTTTGGTATAAACCTTTAATTTTTTTAAAACCAAGGCTACTTTCTGCTATAGGGTATATTATTCGACAAATCATTTTCACCCAAATTTATTCTTTATACAATTCAATGGGATTCTGTCATTGGAAGTAACTCAGAGATTAATTAAATTACCCTGTCAGTTTTATATCTTTTGCTAGCACTGTTTACATGTTTCTCATATTTGAAATTAATCGCTTTCTTTACCTACAGAGTCAATGACATCAACATGTAAGTTAAGTGGCTTAGAACTAAACTATTCTCAATTAGAAATATTGTTGAGGAGGAGCAGTGGCTCATGCCTGAAATCCCAATACTTTGGGAGGCTGAGGTGGGTGGATCACTTGAGGCCAAGAGCTCAAGTCCAGCCTGGCCAACATGTGAAAGCCCATCTCTACTAAAAACACAAAAATCAGCCAGGTATGGTGGAACATGCCTATAATCCCAGCTACTTGGGAGGCTGAAGCAGGAGAATCACTTGAAGCTGGGAGGTGGAAGTTGCAATGAGCCAAGATGGTGCCACTGCACTCCAGCCTGGGCAGAAGAGACTCTGACAAAAAAAAAAAAAGAAAAGAAAGAAAGAAATACTTGTTTAAGTTATGGAAATCTTTTCTTCTAACTTTATTGATCAAAATTCTTTTTGTGGCTTTCCATTCCAGTAGAAAAAAAGTATTGGTGTAAAAACAACTTTTGTTCTTGAGAGTCAACCTATCTTCAACTTCTGATGCTTTTCGATTTTACCACTTCTGTTTAACTCACACAGGTCCACATGTGCGCGCGCACACACACACACACACCGTGTTTCAAGAACATGGATGGCCCACATTCCCTTGAATACCTAAAAACTGCCTTCCTCTTTTGTATCCATCTGAAAATATTCCTTTTATGCTGTTCAAATATCTTTTTATGCTGTTCAAATAGTTGACTTTTGCAAAGACTTCCTCAACATCCCAAAAATAATCCATTAATTCTTCTCATATTGATTCATAATAAAATCTCATTTTTGATCTCTACTATGTCTACATGTACCATTAATTTACGAGATCTTGAATAAAAAGAAAAAAGATAAAATGAATACTTTTTAATATCAATCCAACTTTGAAATAAGTATTTTTCTCCCCATTTTTCCTGTGATAAAACTGGGTAACATCAAGGTCAAGTAATAGCCAAGGTCATATGGCTATTAAGCGGCAGAGTCAGAATCCTGACCCCAAGTTCATTCAACTCTAAAGTCTATTACCTTCCACTGTGTGAACAAGACTGTGTCTTAGTTCATTCTGAGCCCAAGTTCCTTGCACCATGCCTGGAAAACGACATTAAATTAGTAAATGAATAGAGGTATAGATGACTAAAACTCACAGGACATGAATTGGACTACTTAAGTGGTAGGGATGAAAGGTCTTATGAACAAGATGAGAACCCTGACCTCCAGCATGTAATCCCTGCTATTTACCAGCTCCAGCCCTGTCCTGAATGATAGCATAATATTGTCACTCATCTCCAGGAGACCTGCTCCAGCCATCTGCCATCCTGGGCACTTTTAGAACATACAGGGTTGTCATTGCTTCTCACATCACTGCTATTTTGGCAACACTCAATGTTTTGGACTTCCTCTTCTCCAAATTTACATATTTTGTACATATTCCATCATTTTATGACTACCTTTTTAAAAGACAATATAATCTTATGAAAAGAAAGCATAGATAATGATTCCTTGATCCTAGCTCTGCTTGCCTTTTACTGGTTGAATGATCTTGGACAGATTGCTTAACATTTCTATATGTCCTTTCACTCATATGTAAAATGAGATAAATCATACTTACTTCAGAAGGTCGTTGAGAGAATTCTATTGCACAAAAAATTGCCCAGTACAGTCCCTGAGATAAAGCAGTCCTTCCTTGAATATTAGTCTTGCCCCAGTAACCCTAAGAACACCCCTTGGCTGTGCCTAATACTCAAGATCATGCTTGACGTCACATCGCTCTGTTTCCTACTGCAGGCTGGGTGCAGTACCTAAGCAAATTCAGTGCCGTGGTCATGAGTAGCTGCCACAGAGAAGGACGAGGAAAAGAGAGTAGACACATTTATTAAAGGTAGAATGCAAAGAGAGGCCTGACCAGTTTACAATGGGCTCGTTTGTTTCGACAGACTTGGTTCTCTTTAGACAGAGTCTATGTAAGATTAATAACTTTTACTTACCTAAAGGAGGCAAAAACAGTTTAAATGAAGAATTCCCAAAGGAAGGCACTGCTCATCACATTATCATTCCCCTAGGGAGGCTACATCCTTCCTAGAATTCATTTCTTGATCTTGTCTATTAAGAAGAAAAATTATAAATCTTCCAGATGCAAATGAACTATTGTTCAATGTTCACTTCGTTCTCAAACACCCCAAAGTCAAGCTACTCCGGTTTATGGTTTACTTTCTCCACTTTCTTCTTTATGCATTCAAATTGACAAATGCCCTTGTACATTATTTTTAACCCGCCCATATCTAATGCATCAGTATCTTGTTATGTTTCCCTTGATTTCATTGCTTGCAATGCTGGTATCAGCAGCACAGAATTGCCAAAGCACTAAGCAGCCCAATTTTTCTTTAATTTCTCAGGAAATTGACAGTTTTATGAACTGTCTCTTTACCTATGCCCCATAAACATGTCAGGCTGTGGAAAACCATTCTAATTAAATCCCAGGGGACTGCAATGGAAGATTATAGCTTCTTGGCAGGTTATTAAAAAACAGTTGTTCATATATACACAAGTATGTGTACTGGAGCCTAACATTTGACAGAACAGTCAAGGAATTAACCCCACTAGCAGCTTCAGCTCCAACTGACTGAAGAGAAATGAGCAAAGTGAGTGAAAGAAGAAGACTACCCTATTCAACCTTTTATTTTTGTATCCTTAGTGAGTTCCTATAGATCACCAGATAGTTTAAAAGGCGTCTGAGGTCTCCGCCTTCCTCAATGGATTTTATATACTTGCTAGAGTGAACATACACAACTGCTATTTTTCAAATGAGTAATTTCTGACACCAGGATGCACATGAAATACATCTCATCAAGCTGGTGGAAAAACAAATAAAATAAAAAGAGTTTTCCTCTCTCACAAATTCAGAATGGAAACATCTGGTATATACAAAGTCAAATTTAGGGGAAAAAGATAACTGTTGTTTGTGAAATTGTTTTTCAATAGCATGTTTATTCTTGCCAGATAAACCATCCATTCTAACTGGATAGGTAAATATTACAACCTGATTGCAGATGGCCATTTCTCGAGTGGTTAAGTTAAAATCCAATGTCAAGAGGAATGATCTGAACAGTTGCCTGCAGGATATATGATTCATAGAAATGAATATGACATTTAATTAATTAGTTTAATTGGAAATTGTGTACTAGCTAAATAATCCTTCTACCTGACATGTTCAAGAGTCATTAAAGTATGATCCTGAAAATATATCTTCCCATTTCCCAATGAGAAACAGCCTGGTGGTTAAGACATCTAGCTCCTAAGATCGGTGTTCATACTCAGCCTCTCACAAGGACAGTTCCCCTTTCTCTCTTCCATAGCTATGGAGTGTACCAAAATTTTCTGGCAACTATATGACAAATGCATGGACATGGTCTAAAGGAAAATTGAGTTGAGAAATTACTGTTGCCTCATTGCAAACCCAGCATCACTACTGTACAACCAGCCCACATGCCTTCCCTCAGAATAAAGAACAAGTGGTGCCAGCTTTGTAAATAAGAATCTTCCTGTATGTCACCTAGAATCCAAGCCAGTTGCCAATCGAATAGACTAAAATAAACTTGAGACTACTCATTAATCAGGTCCTATGTGATAATGAACACAAGAGCATCTTGAAAACCATATGAGAAAATGGGCCAAATACTTGGAAAATTTAATTGGTTTGGCCTATATTTTTCTGTTGTCTGTTTTTTCTTCTGTCTCTTTTGATACTTACTTCCTCCTACTTCCATCCTCATATCCCCTCTGCTTTCCAGAATCCTTTCCCTCTGCCTACAAATATGCTCAAGTCTCCTGTAACCAAATGTCAGTCTTTCCTTGAAACTACTTCATCCTAAAGTCTCTATTTCTTCCTTTCCTTCACTGAAAAAAAATCTTGCAAAACTACCTGTTCTTCTAATTCTAGTTTCTCATCTGCTCTGCTGACTACCTGTCCATCACTTCCAAACTGTGCTTAAGAACCTCAAGCTCCTATTGAAAAGTGGCACCCAAGGATGACTAAAGAATATCCAGCCGTGTCATGATCTCTCCACTCTGGACATGGTTTAGCTTATTCATTCCATGTCCTGGGAATCTGCTTGTGTCTGCCTTGTCTATAGCTCTTGGCCACCTATTAGCATCCTGAATCTGGCCTTTGGGCGCTGCTCATGCCTAGTTAATGGCTCCCCTATGATAAACCATTCCAGATGCATCATCTCTCAGGTCCTGTTTGGCTACAAGGATTTCCAGCTTCAACATCTTAACTCCGTTAACTCAGGTACAGAGTTTCTGGTCAGTGCTCAGTTCCATGATTAAGGTATTCTATCCATATCACATCCTTTATTGAGTTAATAAGTGCATAATTGTAACATAAGATTTATTCTTTCCCAATTTCCTCTTTTATTCAACCTTTCAGTTGAGTACTGGTTCATCCTCGAGAACCTCTCTTCTTAGTTTGCATGTTACCAAACCATTTTGATTGTTTCTAACTCTATGAAATCTCTCATTTAGTCCTGTTCAGCAATACCTCATAGTCTTTCTTCCCCTTAAATGATAAGGATTATGCAAGATTATCTAATAAGCCATCTTCGTCTCTTTGTGTATAATCTCTCAAATTAATATGCTGTTCTATGGATTTGTTGCAGTCTCAATATCAAAAACTACCAAACCTCCCTCTCTTTTCTCTCTTCAGCTTCAGACTTAAGTTTCCCATTGGCCTTTGGCCATTAACATTTGGATGCCTACCTACCTTAGTATCTTCCAAATGAAAGTGTCCCCACAAGTCCAGTTATTCTTCCTGGTCTTTCAAAAGTCCATTGAAAACTATTTTCTCAAAGTTTCATTAGTATTTTTGACTACTAATTTTTACCAAGTAGCCAAATATTGTGTCTTTTACCTCTAAAAAAATCTCACACATCTAACCAATCTTGCCCAGTTCTCCTGCAATTTTTGGCAACTTTCAAATTTGTTGCAATAATCTGTAATTGATTTATTTGCAACATCTTCTCATCAAACACACTATCTTTAAATCTTCCTTGCTAAACTTAATTGCAATCAAGTCTTCCATGTGTTTAAAAAAGTTAGACAACAATTATAAGATAATTCAACAATGAATTATGATGTTTAGAACAACGTTCTAAACATCATAATTTTTAGATGTTTAGAACCAATTTCCCATTCTTATACTCTGCCTTCAATCGCCTACTCTCCACCTCCTTTTACAGCCAGACTCACAGAAGCATTTCCTTACCTCAACCAATCATATCTATAAACACCTTCACTATTTACTTATGTTCTTTCCTCTGACTTTCAAAGCTTTCCTTGACTATCTAAATTTGAAAAAAAATTTTTTTGGCATGTTGCCGTGATGATTCCAAGTCTAGGACAAGAAATATTTGAGATGAACACGGACCAGACATCTCGATCAGAGAGCAGCAAAGCTGTGAAAGATTACTAGGGTCCCATTAGCAGGGAATGGAAGCAACTGGAAGAATTCCCACTTGCCAAAGATTGGGCTCTGCTTGCCAAAAAGGGTAATATCTAAAAAGTGTTGCAACACACTGAATTTATTAAAAAGTCATGAGTTTATAATGACCTTTTGAAATATCATAAGAAAATAGTTGCCATCGTTTGAGGTCTATTTCTAAAGTCACCTTGCTCACATACCGCTTTTTGATTCCTTCAAATGAATTGATCAGCTCCATCTTTTGAATTTTTATAGCACTTCACTGTTACTACTAATATTCTATTTATATTAGTCTACATGCATCTAATAATATGAAAAACAGGTGATTCATAAAATCCCTTTCAGGGTCAAGATTGCATTTAAGATGCATGGAAGTGTTTTTTGAATGCTAGGTGGCTCATTCTTCCACCCCAACAGTTCTAGTAAGAACCAATTTCTTACAAGATTAAAAATTTTAAGTATTCTCTTTTTGTTTATTTTCGTCATTTTAAAGTTAAATTTACTCAATTTACTACCTATAACTTTTTTGTCTGTTACTTCAAATGCTCTGGCAAATAAAGTTATTACAGGAAAAGGGAAATCATATATTAGTAGCCTGTTACACTGCAACTATCCCTTTTATTGATATTCAATAAAGATTGTTAGGAAACTGAGTATAAGAAACCACTATCTCCATATTTGTAATGAATAAAAAAAATAGGCCGGCACTGTGGCTCGAGCCTGTAATCTCAGCACTTTGGGAGGTTGAGGTGGGTGGATCACTTGAAGTCAGGAGTTTGAGACCAGCCTGGCCAACATGGGGAAACCCTGTCTCTACTAAAAATCCAAAAATTAGCCGAGCATGGTGGCTCGTGCCTGTAATCCCAGCTACTCGGGAGGCTGAGGTGGGAGAATCACTTGAACCCAGGAAGCAGAGGTTACAGTAAGCCAAGATTGCAACACTGCACTTCAGTCTGGGAGACAGAACAAGACTCTGTCTTAAAAATAAAAAAATAAGAAAACAGAGGAACAGAATAATTTTAAACATTTTAAGAAACTAAGATTCTAATATCTGGTTTATCGTTAGAAAATAATAAATGAAAAGTATTTTAGTTTATTTTATTTCCATTATAATTACTACAAAGATTGTAAAACATTGTTTTCAGCACTTTAGTGGACTTTGAGAAGTTATTAAACTTGCAAGTACCACTGAGAAACAAAGCACCTTGCAACCGTGCAGCTAGGCTGTTGGACTAGCAACATGGCCATTGCCTGTGAGATTTTTAGCTATGTAGAACCCCAAGACCCACTCCAGAATGACTTAATCTTCATCTGCATGCTAACAAGACTCCAGGTGGTCTCTGTGCATATTAGAGTTTGAGAGGCACTGATGCAGCACACTGCAGGTGATGAACACACCTGCTGCCTAGTGAAATCTATCTTTCAGGCTAGGCTCACTACTCAAGGATTGAAGGCAGTCCTCTTAATTAACAAGAACTAATTTCTACATGTGATATATCTTTTAAAATGAAGATTGGTCTTGCCATTGTTCTTGGGAATTTTACTGTGTATATAATGATCCATGGAACTCTCTGGACTTCCGGTATCTTGACCTTTTTAGTTCCAAATTTTCTTTCAGCCCACTTCCGTGCTTCATTTCAAGGGTTTGACTCCAGACCTGACATCAGCACATAGAGCTACAAACTCTTTCCTAACACTAGACATCCCTCCCTCTTTAACTTATTCTGTAAAGAGCTACCAAAGAATTCTTTGTAAATGCTGTGATATTTTATCATAATTACTTTCTCTTCAACTATTTACAATGACCCCTTTAATAGCACCTGCCAGATTGTTTGGTAATTTTTGTGTTTCGATGTTGATTCACTCCTCCCATTCTCCAACCTCACAGCATGTGAGATGATTCCCTATCATCTCTGTAACATAAATGACTAGCCCCGTTCCTATCTCAAAGCAGGCACATAGTAAATATTGGTTGAAGAATAGACACTGTCAGAAGGTTTTTCTCAGCTTTCAAGAACCTTCACACACAGCCATTTGGACTAAATAAGGGTACCTTCATTTTGCAAATGAGGAAACTCATGGCCATGACTTGCCAAAAATCCAAAGATTAGAAATAGAATGAGCAATAAAGTTGTCTTCAACCATTCTGCGATGCTATAGCAGAATGCCTGAGACTGAATAATTTACACTGAACAGGTATTTACTGCCTCACAGTTCAAGAGGCTGAGAAGACCAAGATCAAGGGGCCAGCACCTCACAAGTTCCCTCTTACTGTGTCATCCCATGGAAGAAGGACAAAGAGAAGGTAAGAGAAAGAGATCTAAATTGTAGGCTCAAGCCCTTTTATAATGGCATTAATCTACTCACGAGAGTTCCACTTCACCTGAACTCCTCCCAACACTGTTGTGTTAGGGCTTAAGTTTCCAATACTTGCTTCGTAGGGAGCACATTCAAGGTAGGTAAAAACTCAAGTTTTCTGCTTCCATTAAGCATTTATGCATGGATTTTCATTTTAGTAGGATGCTTTTCCTGTTCAAAGTTCTCAAAATAATTTAGTAGAATGTTTGCCAATTTTACCTTTTAAGTCTTGCCACAATCCACCTTTTCTTGTTCATCGACTGGTAAGAGTGCACTTTCTCTTTCATATTCAGGTAAATCTGCTCACCAACCCACTCACCTCATATTTCTTCCTTCCTCAATGCCTTTGTTAATTCAGTTGTTCTACGAGAAATGCTTTAATCCTAAATAAATCCAACTCATCATTTAAAAGTTAGTTAATACAATCTCTAAAATTCTGTTTCAGTGTTACTCCATACTGCATAATTTTGCATAGCTTCAATTTGCAGAAATTACAATTATCTTGATTTAGTTAAATAACATCAATTTCCCCAACAACATGGTTCAAATTTTTGCTACCATGGCCTAATAACTGTGAGTAATTGCACAAAGAAAAACCATGCTGCTAACTCTAGTTCAAGTTTACAGTCAAAGATTTACATAACGATCAGTGACCAACCATGTCACTTCCTCCAGAGTCTGTTGATAATTGGTCACTGTGCCTCTGTTACCAGTTCACACAGAGACAGCAAGGTGGGTAGCTGTGTTGACTCTTAATCTCTCACCAATCAATCCAAGTAACATTTTACAAATGCGGATTATCCAACGAGAAAATTAGTCAACCTAGGTGACAATGTAACAAAAAATGAAAAGTGGTAATATTGAAAATGAAAGTAGGATCAGATATAACAGAGTCCTAGAAGAAATAGCTGACCATGGAATGTTGATGCTGCCACTCTTCTTGAGATTCTAGATGTGCAGCCAGAGGAACTTAGTGAAGGCAAACTTACTGACCAAAGAAGAATGTGGTTGTTTTGAAAAGGATGAACATGCTGACAAAACAAAAGAAAACAACTTCACAGATAATCCATGGCATCGAAAATGCAAAGGATAAAACGTCAGAAGTTGATCCAAACTGAGAAAAGAGCATGAAGATTTGCAAAGGCATAGAGAACATGAGTTCTCCATAGCAGAAGCTATACAAAAAGAACAAAGGCAAACACTGTTCAGGCAACTCTAGATACATTTTTAATTAAAAACCTTTAATTCTTAGTGGTTTTAATATTTAAATTACACCACAGTAAGTAAATAAATATTAGTTTTACTATTTTTATTTCATTTGCAAATGCTTTTACACTGATAATCAACAACACAATGATTTTTTTAAAATTTCAACTTTTATTTTAGATTCAGGGTGTACATATACAGGTTAGTTACATGGTATATTGTGTGGCACTAGGTTTTGGGGTATGGATCCTGTCACCCAGGTAGCAAACATGGTACCCAATAGGTAGTTTCTCAACCCATGCCTACTCACTCCCTCCCCTCTCTATTCGTCCACGGTGTCTATTGTTTCCATATTTGTTTCCATATGTGCTCAATATTTAACTTCCACTCATATGTGAGAATGTGCAATATTTGGTTTTCTGTTCCTGTATTAATTTTAGGATTATGACTTCCAGCTCCATCCATGTTACTTCAAAGGACATGACTTTATTCTTCTTTATGGCTGCATAGTATTCCATGGTGCATACATACCACATTTTCTTTTTCTAATCCACCATTGATGGATGCCTAGGTTGATTCCATGTCTTTGCTTTTGTGAATTGCACGGCAAAATACATGTGAATATCCTGTCTTTTTGGCAGGATGATTTCTTTTCCAATGGGATTGCTGGGTTGAATGGTAGCTCTGTTTTAAGCTCTTTGAGAAGTCTCCAAATTGTTTTCCACAGTGGTTGAACTAATTTACATTCCCATCCACAGTATATAAGCGTCCCCTTTTCTCCACAGCCTTATCAGCATCTTTTTTTTTTTTTTTTTACTTTTTAGTAATAGCCATTTTGACTGGTGTGACATGGCATCTCAATGTGGTTTTGATTTGCATTTCTCTGATGATTAGTAATGGTGAGCATTTTCTCATATGTCTGTTGGCCACTCAAATGTCTTCTTTTGAGAAGTTTCTGTTCATGTCCTTTGTCCATTTTTTAATGAGATTATTTGGTTTTTGCTTGTTGAATTCTTAAGCTGCTTGTAGATCCTGGATATTAGACCTTTGTTGGGTGAATAGTTTGTAAATATTTTCTCCCATTCTGTAGATTCTCTGTTTACTCTGTTGATAATTTCTTTTGCTGTGCAGAAGTTCTCTAGTTTAATTAGCTCCCACTTGTCAATTTTTGTTTTTGTTCCAATTGCTTTTGGGGACTTAGCCAAAAATTCTTTACCAAGGCCAAAATCGAGAAGGGTATTTCCTAGGGTGTTTCCTAGGACTTTTATAGTTTTAGGTCTTACATTTAAATCTTTAACCCGTCTTGAGTATATTTTTGTATATGGTGAGAGGCAAGGTCCGCTTTCATTTTGCATATGGCTAGCTAGTTATTTCAGTATGATTTATTGAGTAGAGAGTCCTTTCCCTGTTGCTTGTTTTTGTCAGCCTTATTGAAGATCAGATGGTTGTAGATGTGCAGCTTTATTTCTGAGTTTTGTATTCCGTTCCATTGGATCCATGTGTCTGTTTTGTACCAGTAACATGCTGTTTTGATTACTGTAGGCTTATAGTATAGTTTGAAGTCAGGTAGTGTGATGTTCCAGCTTGTTCTTTTTGCTTAAAACTGCTTTGGCTATTTGGGCTCTTTTGTGCTTCTGTATGAATTTTAGACTAATTTTTTCTAGGTCTGTGAAAAATAATGTTGGTAGTTTGATAGAACTCATGTTGAATCTG
Source organism: Colobus angolensis palliatus (assembly GCF_000951035.1). NCBI lineage: Eukaryota > Metazoa > Chordata > Mammalia > Primates > Cercopithecidae > Colobus > Colobus angolensis. Next base: position 9,371,698 of record NW_012119598.1, on the reverse strand, counting down.
TAAACTGCTTTGGGCAATATGGCCATTTTAATGATATTGAGTCTTCCAACTCGTGATCATGGAATTTATTTATTTGTGTAATCTCCGATTCCCCCAAGTGATGTTTTGTAGCTTTCCTTGTAGAGATCTTTCACCTCCTTGGTTAGCTGTATACCTAGGTATTTCATTTTCTTTGTGTCTATTGTAAATGGAATTGTGTTCTTAATTTGACTCTCAGCCTGGACGTTATTGGTGTATACAAATGCTACTAATTTTTGTGCATTGATTTTGCATCCTCAAACTTTATTAAAGACATTTATCAGTTCTAGGAGCCTTTCAGTGGAGTCTTTAGGGTTTTCTAGGTGTGGAATCATATCATCAGTGAAGAGAGATAGTTTGACTTCTTCTTTTCCTATTTAGCTGCCTTTTATTTATTTCTCTTTCCCAATTGCTCTGGCTAGGACTTCCAGTATTATGTTGAATATGAGTGGATAGAGTGGGCATTTTTGTCGTGTTCCAATTCTCAACGGGAATGGTTTCAGCTTTTGTCCATTCAGTATGATGTTTGCTGTGGGTTTGTCATAGATGGCACTTATGTTATAGATGACTCTTTGTCTGTTAAGAATTTTTATTATGAAGGAGTGTTGTATTTTTTCAAAAGCTTTTTTCTGCATGTATTGAGATGATCATATGTTTTTTGTTTTCAATTATGCTTATGTAGTGAATCACATTTATTGATTTGTATATGCTGAACCAATCCCAACCTTGCATCCAAGGAATAAAGCCTACTTGATTGCAGTGAATTAACTTTTTGATACACTGCTGCATATGGTTTGCTAGTATTTTGTGGAAGTTTTTTTGCATCAGCATTCATCAGGGATGTTGACCTGAAGTTTTCTTTTTTCATTGTGTCTCTGCCAGATTTTGGTATCAGGCTGCATGGAATGAGTTAGGGAGGAGCCAGCTCCCTCATCCCTCGATCTTTTGGAAGAATTTCAGTAGGATTGGTATGGGTTCCTCTTTGTATATCTGGTAGAATTTGGCTGTAAATTCATCTGGTCCAGGGCTTCTTTGGTTGGTAGGTTTTTATTACTGATTCGATTTCAGAACTCAATACTGGTTAATTCAGGGTTTCAACCTCTTCCTGATTCAATCTTGGAAGGTTGTGTGTTTCCAGGAATTTATACATATTTCCTCTAAATTTTCCAACTTATATTCCCAGCATTGTTCAACGTAGTCTCTTTTGTATTTCTACATGATCAGTTGTAATGTCATTATTGTCATTTCTGATTGCACTATAAAATTTCTTAATGTTTTAACAAATTTCTAAGCAAGAGCACCATTAACTTTTTCTACTGATTGTTAGCTCTCTTTGCATGATTTCAGCTTGCATAACAATTTTATGGTTTCACACTGCTGTGCTGAGAACTGCCTCTACTTGATTTTTCATGAATGTTAGTTCCATCTCAGCTAGGTTTATCACTACTTGGACATGGTATACTTTTTATAATCTTTTTATTAAGGTAAAATTCACATAATACAACTTCACCATTTTAAAGACTACAATTTATGGCTGTTAATACCGTCAAAATGTTGTGTAACCACTACCACTATCGAGTTCTGTAACATTTTCATCATCCCTAAAGAAAATCTCATAACCATTAACCAGTCACTCCACCTTTTCCCCTACTCTTTGCCGCTGCCAACCACTAATCTACTTTATGTATATATGGATTTACTTTCTAGAAGTTTCAGCTAAATGGAATTATACAACATGTGTTGTTTCTGTCTGGCTTCTCTCGCTTAACATAATGTGTTGAAGAGTCATCCATGTTGCGGCACATTCATTTTATGGTTGAATAATATTTCCTTGTACGAATCTATCGTATTTTTGTTTATCCATTCATTAGATCCTGGATATCATTCCCACCTTTGGGGTCTTGTGAATAGTGCTGCTATCAATGTATGTACACACATTTTTGGTTGAATATATGTTTTCAACCCTCTTAGGTATGTACCTGGGAATGGAATTATTGTGCCGTATGGTAATACTGTGTCTAACTTTTCGAGGACTCACCAAAATGTTTTCTACTGCAGCTGCATCATTTTACCTTCCCACCAACAACGTATGAGGGTCCAAATTTCTCCACATCATTGACAACACTTTTGAAGTGTTTCCACCCTAGTCATCTTAGTGGGTGTGATGTGCTACCTGCTGATGGTATTGATTTGCATTTCTCTAATGACTAACGATGCTGAGCATTTTTCCTGTGCTTTTTGGATATTCTTATCTTTTTTGAAGAAATATCTTTTCAAGCCCTTTGCCCATTTTTAACTGGATCATTTGCCTTTTTGTTATTGAATTCTAAAAGCTATTTATATATTCTGGATGATAGGTCCTTATCAGATATATAATTTGCAAATGTGTTTGGTCATCCTGTTGGCTATCTTTCCACTTGATTGAAAGTGTCACTTGATGCACAAAAGATTTGAATTTTGATGAAGTCCAGTTTATATATTTTTGTTATTGTTTGTGCTTTTAGTGTTATATCTAAGGACCATTGCCAAATTCAAGGTAATAAAGATGTACCCTTATGCTTTCTTCTAAGGCTTTTACAATTTTCGCTCTTATATTTAATCCATTGTTCTATTTTGAGTTAATTTTTGTATGTGCTATAACGTAAGAATCTAAATTCATTCTTTGGCATGGGGATGTCCAGTTCTCCCAGCACCATTTGTTGAAGAGACTATTCTTTCCCATTGAATAATCTTGGCTTCCATGTAAAAAACTTAAGTGGCCTTAAATGTATGGTTTATTTATGGATTCACAAGTCTCTTCCATTTATCTGCATTTCTATCCTTATCCCTATACAATGCTGTTTTTATTACTATAGTTTTGTATTGGGTTTTGAAATTAAGAACTGTGAGCCAACTTTGTTCTTTTCCAAGATTCTTTTGGATATTTGGGGTTCCTTGCAATGCTGTAATTTTGACTGGGATTACATTGACTCTATAGATCAATTTGGGAAGTACTACCACCTTAATGATATAAAGTCTTTTATTCCATTAACACAGGATCTTTTTATAATTATTTTTGTCTCCTTTAATTTCTTTCAACAATATTTTAGAGTTTTCAGTGGGCAAATTTTGTACTTACTTGGTTAAATTTGTTTCTGAACACTTTATTCTTTTGAATTTATTGTAAATGGAATGTGCTGAAGTTTATTTTTGATGGGTCATTGCTAGTGTAAAGAAATACAACTGATTTTTTATATGTTAGTCTTGTATCCTGAGACTTTTCTGATTTTGTTTATTAGTCTAAATAGTTTTATTGGTGAATTCATTAGAATTTTCTGTAAGATCATGTCATCTGTGGATAGGGATAGTTTTACTTCTTCCTTTCAAATGAATGGCCTCTATATTTTTCTTTCCTAATGTCTCTGGTTAGAACTTCCAGTATGACATTGAATAGAAGTGGTGACAGCAGACATCTTTGTTTCATTCCTGATCATCTTTCATCAGTAAGTAGGAAGTTGGCTGTGGGTTTTTCATTAATGCCCTTTACCATGTTTAGGAAGTTCCCTTCTATTCCTAGTTAGTTATGAGTGTTTATTTTTTATCATGAAACAGTGTTATATTTTATCGGATGCTTTTCCTGCATCAATTAAGATGGTCACACATTTCTTTCCCTCCATTCTATTACTGCGGTATGTTACCTTGGTGGATGTTTGTGTGTGGAACCACCCACACATTCCTAGGAGAAATCCTACTTGCACCTGTGGTGTAATCTTTTTAATATGCTGTTAAAATCAGTTTGCTCACTATTGTTGAACTTTTTTGCATCTCTATTCATAAGGGATATGGGCAGTCGTTTCTTTTCTCGTGATGTTTGTCTGGCTTTGGTATCAGGGTACTGGCCTAATATGAAGAGTTAGGAATATTTCCTCTGCTTCCGTTTCTTGGAGGGATTTGAAAAAGATTGAGGTTAATTCTCTTTTCAACATTCAGTAGAATTCAAAAATGGTATTATATTTTTCAGTTTGAGGGTATGTGTGTGGGGGGGGGAGGTGAGTGTGTGTATTTGTTTGTATCCCTCACTGTGCTTAGCAGTGTACCAGACATAGAAAAAAAGATCTATAAATGCTTAGGTACATTTCTAGACAAATAAGAACATTCATTTAAAAAATATAGGTAAATCAACTTATACAAGCTTTTTAGAAATATGCCCGCTTTATGAATACGTTTCTCTAACAGCATTCCAGCCAGGCCCTGAAATGAAATGTTCAAACGGCTAGCATGGCAGGGATGATATGAACACACACTATGGACAGAGGAAAAGAGGAGCAAGTTCTACCAAGTGCCTTGAAAGGAATCCTTGGAGGTAATACATTTACCATCCAAGGAGAAACTATGTAAAAATCCATAAATGGATTAACAAGCAGAACTGTAGCTGACGAAAACCAGATTAGCTCTGCCAAAGATGAGAGCCGTAAAATGCACCAAGAAAATATCCAACAATAAAAAGAGAAATTATCTGCTGGTAAAAATTCATGATTCTGAAAGTAGACACCACCAGCCTAATTTAATAATTGTAGAATCCCTGATGGAAGGAAAAAGCAGGATATGGTTGAGCCTTTTTCAAAATTTAATTAAAACCAACATGGCACGTATTCCTCTGCTCCTCCAATATTCAAACAGTTTCACAGTGTAGCAGCAGACAGGCCACGGTCAGAGGCAGTGACTCACCATATTTTCAGAAGGGGATTTTAAGAATCAAAGAGGCACAGTTCAGAATTACAAGGCATAAAGTTCCACATGCAGCTTGCAAATCTGTCCTTCCCTGTCTATTCGCTGCATGTTCCTGCAGCATTGTGCACATAGACGGTGTGCACCAAATGAGGGCTGGCTCCTGCCTGCCTCACAGCCAGCCCCTGGCAATGCCGCAGTCACTGGGGCCTTCATGTCTCCCTGGGAAGAGAAGCATTTTTCTCTTCCATGCCCAGGAAGGAAACTTACAAGATCACCCCCAGACATAAACGGAAGCCAAGATCCTAATGCATAGTTTAGGTCTGCTTGATATTTGTTGAGATGTAAACCCTACTGTTAGATGTTTCTCTTTTTTACTACCTGCTGGAAGAATACAGGACCACATGCTAATTGCAGAATCCCTTTTTGAAAATCTTCAGATTCACATGCTGCTCTTACCATTTGTACTTAGCAGGCATCAGTCAAAATTTGTTAGATTTACTGGATTTGGCAGAAAACAATTTGAGTACTAACTTTTGCTTTGAAAGACATTGTACACTATCCAAAACAAGGGGAGAGGAGAGGAAAGTGGCAAGGAAAAATGGTGGTTAGCAGGAAAGCAAAGGCTCCACTGGATTTGGGTCAGCTTGGCAAGCTGCAGCAAGCAAACATCCACGACATTTGCTGCTGTGGCCTCACATCGCCTGTAACCCATTCCCCACAGCCTTCAGTCCGGGAAGTCAAGTTTATTGGTGAGTGATTTACTTGCAGAGGTGTTGAGCTGGACACAGGTAAACAATCTTTAGTGAGAGGTCTCTGAAATATGCGGACTAGAAACTTCAAATTCTGCTCCAAAACACTAAAGGTATAAATAGGAATTATCTTTATTAAAGGTCTTATTGGATGTTACATGTTTTTACTTTCAGTGGTAGAAGTTTGACACTGGAAATCTAAATAAATAAACAAAAAGCACTGGATACACAAATTTTGAATTAAAATGGACTCATCTAAAGATTTTCTACATTGGAGGAAAAGGCAAATTATTTAGTGATGCCTTGAGTTGTCCAAAGTTCATTAATGTCAACTGCTAGCAAGAAAACTATGAGATCCCAGGGTTTCACATTTATTCAATCTGATAAGAATTCAAAATATGTCTCAAATGTTTTCTTATGAAATAGTTAATTCAGTTACCACTTTCTTTTCAACGTGTTGGTGAGTTCATTAAACTAGATGGTTAGGGAACTTTTTGTAAGTTTGTTCCCTCTTGACTTTTCCTCCAGTTCATTAGCTGTTCATTCTTAATCTGATACTTCATGGACAATTTTTTCTGTTGTTTGTTGTCTCTACAATAGTGCCTATGATATATGAATGGCACATGGATTTTCAGTGTACTCACTGACTGGTTACATATGGTTTACCCAGTCACTCAAGCAAGCTGTAACCTCATGTGTGTGTAAGGATACGTATGTGCATGTCTACCTCCCACAGCCATTATCAATCCATTGTAGGAGCATTTTGTAATTATTTACACTTAATAGTTTATAAGGCATTTTCATTAACAGTGTTTAGCTTAAACCCGATGAGCTAGGTAATTCTCATCTCCGTTTTATCAATGGTAAAAACTAGGTTCATATAAGTAGAAATAATTAACAATTTCACCTAACTACATATATCTCCTGCATATATGTATCCTTATGAGTTCCAGTTTAAATTATATCTGAACTGATATAACCTAGGGGTTGAGATCAAAGGCTTTGTAACGATAAGTCTGAGTTCAAATCCTAGCTCGCCTACTTACCACCCTTGGCAAATTATTTAAACTCCTTAAGTTTTAGTGTCCTCATTTAAATATAGGAAGTGTGCCTATTACCCAGGGTTGTTGTAAAGATTAACTGTGACGTGTCTGACTCTTTTTACCAAGTATTAGTGAAGTTATCTATTAATAACAATAAGAACGATAATGTAAATGACATTGCCGTTTTGTTATTATTTATGAATCTAACTGCCATAGAATTGTTCTTTTATATTCACTGAATTAAATTTAATTCTTGCCCTCCTAAGAAATTAGAAAAGGCGCACTGAAGTATCCATACACATTCATAACCTAACATTTCGGTCAATGACTAACCACAGACAAGATAGTGTGGTCCCAAGAAATTATATGCTGTGTTTGTACTGTAGATTTTCTATGTTAGATACATAAATCCTTGCCATTGTGTTACAATTTCTTGCAATATTCGGGACAGCCACGTGCTGTACAGGTTTGTAGCCTAGGAGAGCTACAGTTTGTAGCTCTACCACATAGCCTGGGTGTGCAGTAGGCCACATCATCCAGGTCTGTGTGAGTACACTCTATGGTGTTCATGTTCACACAATGATGGAATTGCCTGACATGTCCCTCAGAACGTATCCCTGCTGTCAGGTGATGCATGACTCTATTTGTCTGAAAAGTAACCATTGGGGCATGAAGCTAAGTTCAGGCTGTGTAGATGGGAGAAATCATGGGGGGTTGGAGGAGTATTTGCAGGGGAGTTGCCCCAGGGAGGAGCTGCAGTAGCTACATGGGTGGTTTGAACATATGAGGCTGGAGAGGAGGAGGGATAGGGAAAAAGGAGGTGGTGGCGGCGAAGGGTGCCTGAGGGAGCCTGCTACAGTAAGAATCCTAGCGCCTCCCATCAGCTCCTGCCCCACACCTTTTCTTCTAGGTCATTCAGGGCTGCCTTTTTCCAACCCCCTCCCCCAAATTTTGTTTTTTTGGCTTAAAATGTTTTACCCTGTAATTCCACTTGCCTTGCAGTGCCTCTCCCACGAGAGCCACCTTTAGGTCGGCCCAAGGTCAAAATGCCAGGGACTCCAGTTTTCTACCAATTCCATCAGTGATGGGTTGTCTGAATCATGTCACTCCATTAGTGGGCTCCCTTTTCAGCCACATCTGTTTTCACCCTCCCCCTTCTAAATCCGATGCTTGAGATTTCTCTTTTAGGATTCCATCCTTTTTTTGCACTCCCAAGCCCAAAGCTGAGCTAATGCTCCCAAAATCGCTAGTCTTGGGAGAACTTGTCTCTGTTCTCATTGAAGGCAAAACCTGTCCCCTAATTTTTGGTTAAGTGACCCTTCTTGAGGTGCAGCACACAGTGCTTCAGGGCACCAGGAGGTTAGCAGCAGCCTGCCTAGTGCAGACCCTGCACTGCAGCTTTTTGGTCACGGGCCTCAGCAAAGTCACTCAATCTCTTGATTGTATCAGTTTCCTCCCTGTACAGTCCGGGGACAATAACAGAAGCAAACTCCTAGAGTTGTTATTGGTTAATATTTTTTGTTTTTATGACAGAGTATGGCACCAATTAAACTCTATTCAAGTGTTTATCTAAAAAAATCAGTAAATATTTGACCTTAAATGATGTTGCAGACACTCATCTACAGTGCCAGCTACTCGACAGGCTGCGGTGAAAGCATCTTAAGATCAGGAGTTTGATGCAACACCAGTCCGGGGAACATAGAGAGACCCTGTCTCTAAAAAATATCTCCTTCTTACTTGGTTTGGGTTGCTATGACAAAAATACCACAGAGTAGATAGGTTAAACAACAACATCCATTTCTCACCACCTTGGAGGCTAAGAAGTCCAAGGTCAAGGCACCTGAAGATCCAGTGTCTGGGGAGGGCTTCCTGGTTCATAGATGACATCCTCCTCCTCCTATGTCCTCCCATGGTGGAAGAAAAGCAAGAGAGCTCTCTGTGGCCCCTTTTATAATAAGGACATTATATTCATTCGTGAGGAATCCATCCTCATGACCTAGTCATCTCCCGGAGGCCCCACCTCCTAGTGCCATCACACTGGGAGTTAGGATTTCAACTTATGAATTTGGGGGGAACACAAATGTTCAGTCTATTACAAACTCACCTGCCACAGAAACTTCCTGAGCTAGCTTGCCCTCTGCCTAACACTTCTACTTAATTGCTGGCCATCCACCAGCAACTTAAATTAACAAAGAAAACAATCTAAACTCATGCAAATTTTATTTACCTAATGTGTCATCTCAGACTCACAAACTGCCTCATACATGAGTATGCTGTTCTTGAACTTCATTATTTACTTTTCCAGGCCCTTATTTCTAGGCTATTGTCTCTTCTTAACCATCAGTATAGAAAATAGCATTGCTTTCACTGGAATCCTTCTAGCTGCGGTCCCCCAGGCCAAAGCCCTCTCCCAGTGGTGCCCAGAGACTCTGGACAAGTATAAGGGGTGGGTGTTGAGAGGAAAGTCAAGGTAGAGGATGGCTATGGAGACTGTTGTGAGTAGGGCTTGTGCAGGCATCAGAAGGAAGAGCTGATTACAAGATTGATTTCTGCACCTCTCCAGTGGTTGCAGCCACAGCCCATCCTGAATTTAGATGTGCTATAAGGTGCACGAGACCAGAAAAGCCTCTCCTCCTTACTGCTCAGGAAACTCATCCTCTGGTGTTTCTCATTTGTGCCTAGTCGGACCACAATTTTACAATAGCTAAAGTAGCTTTCTAAACAGGAAGTCTATTTTTTCCCTTTGTGATTAGTGGAAATCTATACAGAGCAGCAGTCATGGAGGAGGTCAGTAAACTGCATCATGTACATATCTGTTCACAAAGTGAAAGATCTTATAAAGCCTCATTTTCTCTTTTTGATCAGAGTGCAGCAAACCACCAAGGCATGCGTATACCTATGCAAAAAACCTGCACGTTCTGCACATGTATCCCAGAACTTAAAATATAATTTTAAAAAAATTTTTTAAAGACGTGGAGTCTAATTTTTCTCCCTTTCAGTGCAGGTGGGAACAAGCTACTTGCTTCTAATGAACTGAGAAAAAAGGTCTGTGACAGTGTGCAAAGTAATAAATATAGATGTAACTTCAAAAAAAAAAGAAATACAATTGATTTTTGAATATTGATCTTATACATACACTTATTAGTTCTAATATTTTTATGTAGATTCCTAAGATAGATGATTATATCAACTGTGAACAGAGACAGTTTTTTTTTCTTTCCAAACTAGGTGTCTTTTATATCTTTTCTTTGCTGTACTGCATGACTAGAACCTCCAGTTCTATGTCGACTAGAAGTAGTGGGAGCAGACATCCTTGCTTTCTTCCTGATTTTAGGGAAACATGTTAACTAATTAACTATAAGCTTAATGTTAGCTGTAGGTGCCCTTCATCAAATTGAAAAAGTTGTCCTCTAGTCATAGAGTTTTCTGAGAAATGTATATTAGATTTTGTCAAACACTTTTTCTGCATCTATCAAAATGGTCAAATGTTTCGTTTTTCATTTTATTTCTTTAAGTCTGTCATGGTTAATTACATAAACTAATTTTCAAAGGTTTCATCAACCTTGCATTCCTGTGATAAGCCTCAGCTGCCCATTATATATAAAATTGAATCCAACTATATATATAGTAATTTTGGAAAGAAATAAAAAAAAAAAGAAAGAGAAAGAAAAGGAACTCATTCCTGCCACTCTTCTAAACATCGCCTTGTGGTCATACCTTTAATGAACATATGAGGCAAAAAAAACTGAGCCCTGTGATTTATCAGACTGTGCGATTCAGATACGATTGAAGTTAATGACCTCAGTGCTCTGCTTCTGTTTGGCAATGGAAAATGGCGTCATATGTTGGAGAGAAAGGACAGGTAGAACCAAGGATTCAAATCTCAATTTTAAGTTGTAATTTCCCTAAGAGTCTTAAGAGCCAAGATGGGGTATGAATGCAGAGCATGCATCGGTTCCTAGTGGACACAGTAGACTTTAAGATCTTCTTTTGTATTTTTCCCAGTGTCTGCATGATGTTCTGTCCATACATGCTCCAGAATAGAGCAACATTGGTTGATTTAGTGTATACATAATAATAATATGTTGTCTGTACTTGAAATGCTACGGCAGCTATATTAACAGTTAAATTACTTGTGGTTTCCCCATTGATGTCATATGAAATGGCAAAATAAAGAGCTCTATGTTGATGAATGAACACACAATGCAAGCATCTGGGAGCACAAAGAGGCATCTCCCTGTGGTGGAATTTCATTGGCTTAAAGGGACAACTGACTGAGCAATTACCTTCCCCTTTTTCTATTTTCTGTGCATAAAGATATTATTTCAGTATACATTTTCAGCACAATGTAGATAGAAAACTGAAAAACTATTAAAAACATATTTGAAGCAAATCAGACCGCATGTATAAATAGTACAACTTTATTTACATCTCCCTAATGAATGAGCCTAGCTTCATGAGTTGATCTACCCAGTTTCCATAATCTGTTTCTCTTTCCATCCATGAAGACCATCAATCAGCTTCAATCAATATTTTTCAAAGGCAGCAGGGCTTTTGCTACTGGCTGATTAACACAGGGCTATTTAATCTTCGTCCGTCAGTCTTACCTCCAAATTCTAGGTTCATATCCACTTGGCTTGAAAATCTGATTGATTTAACATTATCACTTTTCTGGAGACCTCAACATTTGTTAATGAGTCTTTAAAAGAGACCCCGTTTATACAGGCAAGCTATATTTAATGAATTATTATACTAAAAATCAGTGATTAAAGTAAATATTTCATTATTTATATTCTGTCATTTTAAAACAGCATGAATAAATAATTTGTACATCAATGTGTCTAATGTGTACTGGTTTATATCTAAACTAATATACTACATTGCCATATTGAGCCACATGGCTTATTGAAAGTGATGCTGGAATAGAAATAGTGCTTGTTAATAATAATATTGTTTCAACAATAACAAAAACCCAAAATAAAAGTATATATGTGGATCATGAACAAAAATTAGTTTCATAAAATTAGTTCTGTAACTAGAATGCTTTTATAAACACAGATTTGGACTTATAAGTGTGAGGGTATATTATATTTTTGAACTCTATCCATAATTAAATTTTCTAAACCTTTATTTATACATTTAGAGAATGCATGTTTACTATTATGTATAATACAATATTCATCCAAATTATAATTACAAGACAATAAAATTGTCTTGTGTTAATTAAAAAGAGACCTTAGTACTGTAAATACCACATAGAAATGCTGAGTGAAAAATTCTGTTATCATGCCAGGATTTCCGCTCCTGGCTATGTTGAGTACACAGGAGTACAATGAAACCCCTGTCAAGAACAATGAGAAAAGTCAGATGAAACACAAAGTTATAAGTTTGAAAGCAGCACAAAGCCACCAAGACAACCAGGAATTGAGGGGCCAAGATGTTGGAGAAAGGAGAACCAAAGAGAGATGAGCCTACTTCTTAGACCCGTTTTTTTCCTTGGAGCAGTTGCTGATTCTTGGCTCTAGGTAAAAGGTGAAAAATTGGAGGTCAAGACATGGGCCAGGAGGCCAATAGGTCAGCTGAGCTTCTCAGTTTCACAGCAATGGAGAGACAAAAACTGAATTCAGGGCCTCAAGGCAGCTTACATCCTGTAGAAAAGGGGAGGACGAACAAGTGAGCACAAGGTCAAGGTCTTCACCAAATTCTTTAGCTGTGAAGCAAGAGTTTAAGAAGCTAAACTGAGACTCTGAAAATTAAAACAGAGTTTTCAGCAGTTTTACAGGGCCTAGGAAATAAATATTGCAGTTCAGAACCCACCAAGGAGCTGGGGATTTGAGCAAACACCCCCGTCTCCGGGGACTAACCCTTGGCAGTATGGACACGAGTTAGGAGGAAGCTGACAAAAACGACAACCTGACCCAGGGCAGCTCAGTTCCTGAGAGACTGAAAATAAACGTTTCCCTTGTCTAACACAAGTTTTGATATGTTATGTATTTTAAGTATGCACATATTACAATATTTTATATGAATATTTACATAATTGTGAATGTATGCATAAAATACATAAAACAAAAATAAAATATAACTATCAAATATAAATATATAAAT
>NW_012119598.1:9330585-9359020 GCF_000951035.1 Colobus angolensis palliatus | reverse complement strand
AGTAATAGCATATAAATATTTATAAATGAATATATAAACAAATATGTGAATATTTCATTATTTTTATTATTTAAAGGTCTAATAAATATGTGGACATAAATATTATATTTTAAATATTGCAAGATATATACATGCATTTTAGATGATAGCCAAAGAAAAGGCTAAAATCAATGATCTAAATATTCATATTTAAAAGTAGAAAAGTGTGCACCAACTTAAGTCCAAGGAAAGTAAAAGAAGTCATAAAGAGAAGAAACATATCATCGATATCAGAAATGAAAAAAGTCATTACAGCAATCCTATGGATATTTTTTAAAGTGTTAAAAGTATAGGATACTGTGACAATATCCTCTGTGCCAATAAATTGAAAAATTTTGATGAAATAGACAGATTCCTGAAAAAACACAACCAAAAAACTAACACAAGAAGACATACTAAGTCTGAATAGGCCTCTATCTACAAAAGAAATTGAGTCTGTTAGTAAGATATTTCCCCAAAGCAAACACCCAGGCTGAGAAATCTTCACTAATGAATTCTTCCAAACAAGAAGCAAAGAAGCCTATTCTTATATAAACTCTGTCATATAATAGAAAAAGAATAAATACTACCCAGTTGAATAATAATTAATTCAATACTAATTATATTCAATTTACCAGATATAATATTTGTATCACTATATCAATAATAATTCAATAATAATAGTGTAATAATTATACCAGAAATAAAAGTCAGCAAGAGCCTGTGCCAAAGGTCCCCAAAGACTTCTTCCACAATAGCATTCAATCTTCTCAGTGACCAGTTGTAAACACCTCTGATGGCAGGTTGTGCTCATCACTGTTTTCTTAAAATGATGGGCAAGGATACTAAAGATGGCCAGAACATACGACTGTTCCCTCTGTGGATATCTGTTTTCTGAGTCGGAGCTCTTCAATTAGATAATTAAAGTCTCATACCCAAATGACGAGCTTATTGTTCTCAGAGGAGAATAACTTTCTCAATCCTAGACACAGAGTAAAATGTAGAGGCCCCTATATCTGGCAAAGCTGATGTACATAGGACCACACGTAATGTGTACTTGGATTCCTCTTCAGCAACAAGCACAGTGCTTTTCACCCAGTAGACATTCAACAAATTTTCATTACTTTATTGGAAGAAAAAACACAACATGCAATTTGACTGAACTGGAATAAAATCAATTAAGATTTTTATGTTTACTTTTTATGGAGTTTAGAAGGACATGGTAGTCTCCTATCCAAGTTTGCTAGTTCCTTACTGTCATTCTATTTGAGTGTCATCATGAAAGAGGAAGGAAAATATTGATTATAAAAGTCCTGTGAATTCCAAAGAGCACATACTACATCACGGAGAACTCATTTTTGAATTCCTGTTCTCTGGGAAATGCCTGCTGGCTAATATTTTGGTTTGAGGGCTCTAGATATCAGGAAAAGAAAAACAAGAAAAATCAGTAAATTGGCTAAACAACATAGTGCTCACCTCCCCCAGATTCAGAGGCTAAATTTTATACTTAAGAGAATGTCTCACAATACAACCTTGGCAGTCATACACTCAAAAAGTTGGTTGGGAAAACCTGTGAAGCTCTTCTGTAGTGAAGCAAAGCATAATGATAGCAAGTTTTAAATTTCCAACTAGCAGGAAACTTCACTATTCCAGTATCACCAACTAAAGTGTTCCGTGGTGAGGCAGAAAACAGCCAATAAGTGAAAGACAAGACAGATAAAAGGAAGAGAGGTAAAGCGTGCCAAAGTCAAGCTTGCATCAATGTTTCCCAATTTCTCACTTTCTTTTTAATAGTTCATCATCAACAGCGGGCAATAAAACATCTAAAAGATGAATAATACTCTTTTAAACATATAGGCTCATTTTAATTTACTCCTAAACTTCAGGAAACATACCTCACTATGAAGTCCCTTAATAAAAATGACAGATAAATGAAAATAAACGACTTGATTTAAAACACACACACACACACACAGATTCTTCCCCTTTACTTGTAATGAGAGAATCAGAAGTTTTGTTCTCCCTTGAAGTTAAAAGCAATTTTGTGTTGTATCAAATGTTTGGCACCTTTCTCTGTAGCTCCGAAGCAGCCCAAATGTAATTTGAGCTAATTCATGAAATATACTTTGGATAAGGATATTTATTGTCTGTGAGATAAATAGTCAAAATATATCAGATTTATTGATGTCTTGAGAAAGTGGCATTATGGCTGCTTAGAGTGAACCTCTGGGCTAAACGAATATTCAGAGAAGTGAAAGCAGACCTCTGGTATGTGCCTTAGGAAAAAACAATAACAAACAGAAAAATAGCTGGGAAAAGGAAATTGCCTACAGTCTAGCTACTTTAGAGTGACGTGTTTAACGTCGATTGCAACAGAGGTCTGAGATCCGAATGTGGGTGATGCAGGAATCTTTTCTATAAAAATGGGCACCATAGAACAAGGATATGCAGAATCTGATTTGCTTTATTTCAGTTCTCCTCTTAGAAAATAACGGAAAAACAACTCCTGAAGAATGTATGAGCAAAAAGCTCTTGAGCATGTTTTTATGGCATTGTAGAATGAAAGAAATCATGCTCAGTTCTCAGACAAGATCAAGACAAAAGGACGACCCTGACCAACGTGGTGAAACCCCGACTCTACTACTAATGCAATCCGGGCATGGTGGCGGGTGCCTGTAATCCCAGCTACACAGGTGGCTGAGGTTAGAGAATCCCTTGAGCCTGGGAGGCGGAGCTTGCAGTGAGCTGAGATCACGCCATTGCATTCCAGCCTGGGTGACAAGAGATAAACTCCGTCTCAAAAAATTAAAAATAAACAAAACAAAAAAGAAAATAATGCTATGAGTTAAAGTTTGCAAATCAATCATGATTTTTAGAATTTGAAGGATGTAAAGGAAATAAACAATTTAGATAAGTTTGTTGCCTAGATGGCTTTATAAGAAATTAAGGAGAAAGCCCTCAACTGAAAAGCTGTTAGTTTGTTGGGTTTAAGTCAGTCTTCACTAAACAGTAGTTTACTTTCTACTTCCCCTCCCCACATCCTTTGTGAAATATATCTAATTTCAGAATTGGTCGAAATATATCTAATACATTTTTCACTTAAGTTTTTAATTTTAAATTCTCTCTTAGAATTTATATGTTTCACTTTCCAATCTGCTTTCCTTGTTTCTGTAACATAGATACAATCCATTTCTTCATCTATGAAAATTCTAAACATCACCATTTAAGTTCCTTTTCAGATTTCTTGATTATCTGCAGTCTCAGGAGGATTTTCTTATTGGTTGCATTTGGTTTTCAGTTTTAGTTTAGGGTTATGTGTCAGTTTTATGGTATTAGTTTCTTGTCCACGTTACAGAACTTTTTAACCTGTATTCACAGTAGCATGGAATTCTAGTTTCTCACAGGGGCTTCTGTTTTATCTATAACTAAGGGTGGGTGCCTGGCTTCCAGGAGACTCTCTTGGACATTAGATTTGTGGTTGTTTTATCCAGGTTAAAAGATAAAACAACACTTCCACATCCCACAGTGTCTTAGACCCTGGTCTCCATTGGTATGGAAACCCAAACGCCTAAGAAAAATAATTCAGCCTGAAAGCCCTGAAACACCAACTCCACGACTTTGCATTTCTTTTCCTGGCAACTGAAGATTTCCCTTTTCATGTTTTTGAGCATAGCCAAATATTTTGCTTTGCTTTGCTTTGCTTTAAACAAGCCCTATTTTATCCAGATTTCCTTAAATCTGGGATATAGCCATAGACACCCAAGTTGGCTTTGTCTGCAGCAGGGCACCAAAGAGAGGCAACAATATCCCTGCCACTTTTTCTTTAACATCAATGTGGTTTTTACTTGTAAAAGTCAGTCCATGCAACAAAATCAGAATACATTCTACCAGCAGAGTGACAATGAAAAACATCAATGACTATGGACCATGTTTCATAGGTAGGTGATTGTTCACATAATTTTAGGAGCTGGATTATGTGGATAAGAGAGTTAGCAGATAATACTAATGACCTAGCCTGGAAAGAAAGAGAAGTACTACTCACTAAAAAGAAATTGTAGTCAGAGGATACTAAATAATAGTATAGTTGTGTATGGACAGCATATTAAGCATTTGGTGGTGGTGACGTTTGGGAACTGGTGTGTGTGTGTGTGTGTGTGTGTGTGTGTGTGTGTGTGTTTGGGAGATTTTAGTTTCATTTTGATTTTTGGTTTTAAGATATATTTATTTGAATCAGCACCCTTTCTCCTGGCTGTTTTTCCATAGTCAGTCTTGGTTCACTGAGACTTTTTTCATTAAAGCAAGTAATAGTTTTCCTCTTCATTTTTTCTTTTAGACCAAGATTGAAATTGGCCTGCAGATCAAAGACCATGGCAAAAAATTCCTGACATTGGAAACTGCCTTCCAAAACATCCCTGTGCCTCATCCCTTTCTATACATTCCATATAAAGAGATTGTTTCATTTTCCACCTGGCAACGCTTAAATTGTTTTATTTTTCTTCATTAAAACCACCACGCCTCTTCATTTAACTCATGTTTTAGTACCTTGATTCAGCAGGATCATAAAAACTTTTATTTTTGTTGTCCTTGCTCCTTTTTGCCGCAGGGAGAAGTAAAAAAGAAACAAGTTAAAGAATATACAGTTAACCCTTCTTTAAAAATATATAACTAGATTTCTAAAGGAATGAAAAAATACAGTACTAGTGGGAAAACTCTGCAAGAAAATCTATATTTAAATTGAAATAACATAACTTTTTGTGGGTGTGTTTGACATCCTCTCATACCTGCTAAGCCCCCTTGAGTCCTCAGTAAATATTAATTATGGATAATTGACAATTTCTTTCTTCTAATGGAATCTTCAGAGCCAATTTTGAAGTTTCCACTTCGTGCTAGTGCAGCCTTCAACGCAGGCCCTTTCTCCATTTTGGAATGTAAACATGATATGCCTATAAGAAGTAAGTGTGCATTTCAGGGGTCCCCAGAAAGAAGTCAAATTTACATAGAATTACACAGAATGAAATCCTAAAACAAACAGGAGATACTGGTTTTTATGTCTCTTTGTTTTTAAAAGCAAAAGAATAATGCCAGACTCTAACCAAACATTCTATGTTCCAAATACATTTTCCATTGTATGCTAAGCTCCTCTCATGTGAATGCTCTACTGACCATCTTGTAAATGGCTTAAGTAGTTACAATCCCCTAATTAGGAGAATATAATGGCAGTGGCAAATGCCACCAGAGTGCCTTAGCCTGTTTCCTACCAATTTGACCTGATCGATCTATTGTGTTTGTTGTAAATCTAATTGCATAGCAATCAGTGAATGACATGACATTATCTCAACTCAGTTTAGAATTTTATTTTGTAATGGGCATAGATGCATTTTTAAATGCGACACAAATACAAGCATATGTGTACATATGTGTCTATATATGTATATGTGTGTGTTTGTTTATATATGGTGTATATGTAGACAGGTCTGTATATACACAGTATATGTACACTATGCATACTATATATACTGTATATTATATACAAGGTTCACTTTGTTTTCCCAGAGTTGGAGTCTCACTATGCTGCCTAGGATAGTCTTGAACTGCTGCCCCCAAACTATCCTCCTACCTTAGCCTCTCAAAGTGCTGGAATTACAGGCATGAGCCACTGTGTCCTATATACAATGTTCCATATAAGGTATTTTCCTCATCGTTCAATCAAATTAAAGTAGATTTCGCTCTAGAATAGAAAGAAAACTATAATATATTTCCACTGTGTTTTCTTTTTTTTTAGTAAATAAACACTTTATAGCAATACTTAAATCTGAATTTTTGAGATTTAATTTGTATAAATGTTCAGAAATGTGTCTTTTTTTTTCAAGCAAGATTCACCTTAATTTGTTTTCCTCATCATAAACTGAACGCTTAAGTGAAAGACTCTGAACTTCTCTTCTTCAGGTAGCAACCATATAACTTCAACCACATGGATTTCTTGTTTGTGGATTGCATATTTCAAATGGAATTTGTGCTTATAATCCAAAACTCTTGGTAAGAATTTAAGTCACTCCACGTACCCTGCTCTGCTGTGCTTAGTCAAATTTTGCCAAATACAAAACTTTCAATAAATAATATGAACTGATAGTCCCAGTCCCAAGAGTCAAATGGGACTAAAAAGCAAGAAAGAATACTGCCTGCTCATCTAGTCACAGATAGAAATTGGGAAACTCTTGTTTGTCTGAATTCTGTGAAAACTCACTGTTAGCCACAGTTTCACTTTTTGTCTTTTTATCACTTTTTATCTGTTAGAGTCAACTCGGAAGAAAATATCCCATAGCAAACTTTCCTACCCAAGATACTATTAGTAAGAATTGCTAACACTTACAGAGAGCTTACTACCCATCAGGAACCATTCTAGACCCTTTACACAATTCATCTCCTTTAATCCTCATAATCTTGTGGAGTAGAAACTATTATTTTTTCAAACTTTAGATATGAAGAAACTGAGGTACAATGATGTTAATTTGCTGAAGACTACATAGATTTGTTAGTGGCAAAGCCAATTTAAAAGAAAATTCCATTTGTGTTTGTCACTCACATTAAGCATTACATTATAGAAGGATCCAGGGTACAATTGCAGTTTACATATTACATGCCCATATGCAATCAGGGCCAGTACACCTAATGAAGACAGTCTAGAGTGAGAAAAGTGATGGGCCAGGAATCAGCCGACCTTGATTTCCAGCATCACTTCCAGCCTAGCCCTTGATCAGCATTTAACCTTGAACAAACCACTTAACCCCTGGGCCCAAATTCCCAATCTGCACAAGGAGAGATTAGATGTTCTCCAAGGTCCTTTTCAACTTCAATGCATATGTCTCTATGATTAATGGCTGAATGAATGTTACATTGATTTCATGACTTGTGGGTGTGTTTGCCATGTTAATGTTAAAACTACTAAAATGAATCTATCGGCTTTCTAAATGGAGATTCAGTCATGGTTTCTTCAGTTCAAAGGGACTAGAGAAAAGACTGTTTTCCAGAGCCATGAGTCTCTGAAATTTTTACTAGCACTAGTAGAGATTTGCTCATTCATTTATTATATTAAATTAATAATTTTTGAGTTCAAGTAACGTTCCAGGCATTGTTCTAGACATTGGGCTACAAAGGGTGAATAAGGCAAATGTGATTTCTGCCTTCATGAAGTTTCTAGCAATATATATGTTTGTACTTGTGTATGTGTGTGTGTATATAAACATTCATAAATGATACAAGTTGTGACAAATTCCAGAAAGAAGGTGAAAAACTTTGCTATGACCCAGAATAGGGAGGAAAAGCTTTTTTCATAGACTTTCTGGGGAAGTCTAACACTTGCTTAAAAATTGGAATGAAATTGTGTCTGTTTAGCAATCTCATCAAAATTAAGAAGACTTCAATGGTCAGTTTGATTTCATAGACTACTTTTCTAATAGGGATTAGGCATTAAATTTCCTAAATTTGTTAGAATGGAAGGCCCACCTCTATCACTTTTGTTCAGTTGTCCTCTGTAGTCCAAGTTACTTGCTTAACAAGGTATGGCTGCTAATAGCAACTCTTCCTTGAGTTTGTCTTGAGGATTAAATAAGATAATTGGTGTACTGCACCTTTTATCAGCCATAAAAATTAATAAACTATCAGCAATTTTCAGTCATTTTATCTGTATCTGAAGATTTCATATTTATAAGGAAGACTGTCCTTCTCGTTATGATATTTAAAATAAGTACGAGCCACCTTATGTACTAAGTTTCTAGGATAATTCTAAACTGCTGTTGAGCTGAGTCGGTATGTGTTGCTTTTTAATTTATAAGACACTCTGACAGTTTCTCAAACTTGAACGCACATTAGAATCACCTGGAAGACTTCTTAAAATATGAGTTTTGGGGCCCCAATTGCAGATTTCTAATTCAATAGATCCGGGGTAAGGCTGAGAATGTGCATTTCTCACCATTTCCCAGGTGACGTGCGTGCTGTTGGTCCAGGGACCACACAATAACACAGCAATTGCATCCCGTCACATGCCAGGCACACCGTAAGGATCTCTGCATACTGTAAAACATCGGACTCTCAAAATCACCGTGCACTGTAGGCATCAGGACACCTATTTACACAGAAATGAGAAGAAACTTAGCTAAGGTTGTGGAGTTCCCAAGGAACAGAGCTGGGTTTGAGCCTCAGTTTGCCTGTCCCAGAGCTCATTGCAACATGTACTGTGCATTGAAACACTTTCTGACCAAAGATTTACTGACAACTCTAAATTGATGTCTTAGAAAGATTGGGCTCCAGCAAAATATCTACATGACTATGGTATTTCAGTTAGAAAATTCATAAATCAAAAGCAAACTGAATCTCAGGAGGCTCTCTGTCATGATCGCACGTGCTGCCTAAAACCAAAAATTAAAATAAAGTCTCATGAACCATATAAAAAATATTGGCTTGGCATTCAATTTTCTTTGTTTATAAAACTAATGTAATACCTTATTTGAATCTTGAAAAATATATCTCCATAGAGAGAAATGAGTCATTCTGGAGGTTAAATCCACTCCGTTCTCATTTTTGTGAAATATAAGTTTAATTGAAATGTAACAACAAGCTAGAAAGATTTGAGCTGAGTGTAAGATGTTCCCTTGAGTTTTGATGACACCTAGGTGAAAGTAAAGACTATCTGATATATCCCTAAACATTATTAGGATGGAAGAGAATTCCTAAAATAAATGAGCTATCATTTTAGTTTTAATAGAAATGTCTTTTTCACAGCCTTACCTTATTCTTCGAAAGTACGTAAAATATAATATTTTGGCACTAACATTGAAAGGAGAAAAGGCAAGATGAACTCCTTTCTTGGGGTAGTAGCCCTGAAACCCAGCACACTGTTGGCATCCCACAAAGTGGAAGCAGGCATTCCTGTAAGAAGGCTTTCCCCAGAGATGAATTCTTATTTGCACGTATCATTTATAGCTTTGCCATGTGGGTTCAGATGAAAATGGAATTCAGAGGGGGGGCATAATTAATTGAATCAACTCAAGTCCTCTGACAAAAAACAGGCAAGTGAAAACTATCAGAAGTTTTCAGAGCTTCCTGGTAAGCTTCCACTCACCAGGGAGACATTCTGACTCCCAAAATGTATGAACTCATTCAAGTGGGCGAGCAAGTCAGACCTAGAGACAAACTCTGCATTTAATATCCTTTTGAAAGCATACTTGATTTTTTTAATCATATATGTTGCTTGTGTCCTCATTTGCACATTCTCTCACTATATTAGTGACCATCCTCTTTTAAAAGCCAAAGCACCTACTCATGTAACCAAACACTACCTGTTTCCCCAATAATCTATGGAAATAAAAAATAAATAAAAATTTCTCTAACGCTAAAAACAATAAATAAATAAAAGCCAAACAGCACCATAAAACTCCCCAAGCCAGAATGCAAAAAGCAGCCTTTTTTATTTTGCTCAAATCTTATTTCAAAACTTTAATTTCTATCCTGGTAAACTAATCAATCACCCTGCTTTTTCCTTTATTTGGAATTACATTGCTCCATTGAAGCCTATTATTTAGCTTGCACGAAAGCTTTAGTTTTCCGTGACATAAAAGACATGTAGTTAAATATATGAACCCTGCTTAGAGAACCAAAAGGAAGGTCTCTTTTAGTGGAGGAAATGGAGAAAAACAAAAGAAAATGTGGGGGATGTTTAAAATTCTCACTTTAATTTTAAGAAACATCAAGAGCCACCAACTATGTAAAAGTAACAGCAGGTGTCTTGAGCTTAGAAAAGTAGGCACACAGGCACCTAGACATTAGCTGGAGCCACCTCAGTGCATGAGAGCCTGCCAAGGGGCAGTATTTCTGCAGAAAAGAAGGAAAGACATGAAGGCATGTGTGCATTTAATCAATAGTTATTAGGCACTGTGATCGTAATGGAGTTCCAGTGATACTTGAGGGTTGTCCCTGGCCTTGATGAACTCAAATCTAGTGACAGTCACTTCCACAACCATGTATAAATCCAGGTAGAAGTGCCACTATCATATTTAAAAAGCAATCTCCCATTATGTGCCAGGTGCTTTATACACATCTGCTCAGTTCCACAAGTTATTGACAACCCCCATTTACAGATGTAAAAACAGATTCCCGACTTGTCCCGGACACGCAGCTGACAAGCAGCGGAGCTCCAATTCTCTTCTCACTCCCTCTGCTGAAGAAGGAGAAGCCGGCCGGGCGCGGGGGCTCACGCCTGTAATCCCAGCACTTTGGGAGGCCGAGGTGGGCGGATCACGAGATCAGGAGTTGGAGATCAGCCTGACCAACATGGAGAAACCCCGTCTCTAGTAAAAATACGAAAATTAGCCGTGGCGGCGGGCGCCTGTAGTCCCAGCTACGCAGGAGGCTGAGGCAGGAGAATGGCTTGAACCCAGGAGGTGGAGCTTGCAGTGAGCCGAGATGGCGCCACTGTTCTCCAGCCTGCAGCCTGGGCAACGGAGCGAGACTGCGTTTCCAAAAAAGAAGAAGGAGAAGGAGAAGGAGGGGAAGGAAGAAAGAAGAAGAAGAAGTCTTGCTAGCTGAAACTTACAACATTGACAGATAAGATAGACAAGTAAGGTAAGGGAGATAAAAGCAGGGGAGCAGGACGTATTAAGGGCTTTCCGTGCTGTGTTTTATATAAATCACCCTTCCTGTGAGGGTGGGGCAGAAGGCTGGAGACTCCACACGGAAAGCCACATTTAGGTTAGATCTTTAAATGAGTAGGATTTGCCTCATTGTGGTGTCTTCAGCCAAAGGAAACTCAAGGAGGTTTATGGTTGAGAGCCCCCTGGGTTGGCAAGAAGGCAGACTGTGGAAGCAAAGGGAAAAAAAGGAAGTTTGAAAAGAAAATTGGCTGAGGATAAGTTGAAAGAACTTTGCATATCTTGCTAAAGTATTAGATATTATTCAGTAGGCAAAGCTGAAGATGAGGTAACGGTAAAAAAAAAAAGTTGCAATTTATACCTCTGTTATACATTCTATCAACTCTAATACACAGACTAGAGTATCTAGGTGTCGTTCAATGAATAATTGTCAAGTTACATTCAGGGCTGTGCGATTTCAGTATTAGTGAAACTAATCACTATGATTTATTTAGGGCTTTTCTCTCTCAAGTGCCAGGCACTTTGAATATATTATCTATTATCTTTTTTCCTTACAACAATCCAATAAGATAGTCATCATTGTCTACATTGTATATATTAAAAAATTGGGTTTATAGAGGTTATGCAACTTCCTAAAGACAAACAGTGAAGATGCCACAAAGGCTAGATTTGAAGGCTAGTTTCTAATTCTAACACCTCTGCTCTGTCTATTCTGCTATGCAGTTTTTCCAGATGCACTGATGGATTTGTACAAATCTATTCAAAATATTTGCCTTCTCTCTCACTCCAGTCTACCCTTCGTTCCTCCCTTAACTGTGACTTGAACAACCCACGTTGTGCAATGGCAGCTTGGATTGGAGATGAAATATGTGATGGTGAGGACGGGGAAGGTAATTGACCCCTATGGGGATCAGAACTAGCACTTTGTTCTTTTCCAAGTAGTGAAAACAGATGCAGTGAGCAGGAATTTGGACTCTGAGTAAATTAAGGAGAGTTAAGGCGGAGAAAAGGGACGTTAATGCCAACATGAGATAATGATGACAGAATGCCAGGTGACTCAAACATATCACTACATACAAGTGACCCTCTGGTTTTGCAAATGAGAACATGCACCTGAATGACAATTTACTACCAAAGAAGAGCAGGGGAGTTGGGAATAGAAAGAGCCTGACTTAATTGAAGAGGAAACAAAGCCACCGAGGAAGCTCAGAAAAGGTTCCCAGGGAAACCTGTGGGAGGCCTGAGCTTGTCAGTTACTTCCCAGGCCAAACCATACACAGCCTAATGCATGTGTTTGCTTAAACCCTTGCACTGTAGCTTCTTCCAAGAGTAAGTAAGAGGGACTCTGTGTCCACTAGGAAGAGATGAGGCCTTCAGTGTCAGAGTGGGGAAAAAATAAGAGGTTCAGGACAGACCATGGGTATAAAAACCAAAGACATATTTGAAAAAGTTAGAGGATATGAGAAATTATTATAACATTTAAGAGGGCAAGGGGGAGATTTTGTCTAGATAGTTATCTATTCCTTTTCGTTTTTTCCTCTCTGGGATCAACAATCTTGGAGAATAAACCTAAAATAAACTAGCAAATAAAAACTCTCTAAAAGAAGCTAAAGGGGAAAATGTTAGGAAACTGTCATGTCTCAATCATAATTTTGACAAATAACATGTCCTGAAACATTAGCTTTTCTCCAATTCCTTTACCACTATGTTTTCCTAAAAAGGTATTTATTTATTTTATTTTTTTTTATTTTTTATTTTTTTCTGAGACGGAGTCTTGCTCTGCCGCCCAGGCTGGAGTGCAGTGGCCGGTTCTCAGCTCACTGCAAGCTCCGCCTCCCGGGTTTACACCATTCTCCTGCCTCAGCCTCCCGAGTAGCTGGGACTACAGGCGCCCACCTCGTCGCCCGGCTAGTTTTTTGTATTTTTTAGTAGAGACGGGGTTTCACCGTATTAGTCAGGATGGTCTCCATCTCCTGACCTCGTGATCCGCCCGCCTCGGCCTCCCAAAGTGCTGGGATTACAGGCTTGAGCCCCCGCGCCCGGCGTAAAAAGGTATTTATTAAAAATCCACAGAATAAACTGAAGAGATCCCATGAAAATGTATTTCCAGAGATAGACTGTTTTGTTATTACTTTGCTACTTGGAAAGGCATTATTTGCTTGAAATTTTACCTAGGTATAGGCACATTCTTTCACTCTTTTTTTAAATGCCATATAATATACTTTATTCTCAAGGAGTGGCTTTCTTGCCATATGAAAAGATATTGTCAATATAAAAACATTCATGTTAGAGTTTGCAGAGAGATTAAGAGCCATCGAGGTCCACTTTAAATTTTGACTGATGAAAAAAACCAGCTCAGAGAGGCAATGATTTATGTCCTATCACAGTGACTTTAGTGGCAGAGAGGACATTGGGGCCTCTATGTACTGAATCCATGTCCGCTTCTCTAGCCACTACAACATCCACAAACAAATTTGAACTTTAGAGAAACTATACTCACGAAAGAGAGTCCCCTTCACCCGAAAGGAAGATGGGAAACCTATTACAAGTCACTTCTGGAACAAAAACTCAAGCATTAGGCCTCCAAATACTCATTTGACATCTAAAAGATGATGCAGATAATTTGTAGGAATCAAGGAGTGAATATCATATTTGTAGAAATACTATTTAGGAAAACTATATCCTTTAAAAGATTGCTGATTTTCTAATTTACCTGCGCATTGTAAGTTTTTTCACAACTCCACCCATAAACCTTCAATGCAATCACCCCGCCATAAACCCATTGCTTTAATGACAAAGCAGCTTATAATTTCTGGTATTAAACACGAAACATATTAATCTAAATAGATGTATTCTTTTTTTTTTAATCTTAAAAATCAAAGGTCTATTTTTCCTCTGTATATCCTGATTGGAACTTCAGAGGGAAGACATTAAGAATCTACAATTTCTTCACATAAAAATTGAGTTTTCATGTCAAGAAATCCATGAACAACGATCTAACGGAAGTTCCCCTGGAGTACTGAAGAAGATGGAACCTTCTGTAAGTCAGCTTTAAACCATGAGGCCAATCCATCTCTCTGACTGTGTGACTGTTGAGCTCTCACCCTCTACCACAAGAGAAAGAAAATCACTACGAGCATTTGATCTGGAGTCTGCTCAGGGAATCCTGAGTTCTACATCCAACAGTGCAATGGAGAAGAACGGAAGAGAGTCAAGCGTCACCATCTCTGAGGTGTCCACGTTCTTTAACAACATCAGTTTCCCTGGCTTCTTTTCCTTTTGGCCAATAATGGGAGCAGACTAGCAGTGGCCATTAAGGTTTCCTCAAATGAGAAAACAGGAAATAGAAAGAAAGAAAGTCTTCTCCAAGCATCATGCTTCATAACCCCTAGTCCACATATATCCTCATAAAATTTATGTGTCCCTGTTCTTTAGAGCCTTCTACAAGAGGAGCTCCAGATACAGAAATGTAACAATGCCATTACCAGTATCCCAAGCCACTAGAGTCCATCTGCAATTTAACAGTTTGCTAAACTATCAGTTGCTTGTAAGGCATTATAAAAAAAAAATTCAGCAAATTCATAATCAGCCACAGAGCAAGCTGAAATTCAGTAGTTGGAGTTCATGGTCTGAGTCTGTCCCGTCTCTTGAGTCATCAGAAGTTCAGGTAAAACAACACCTGATGGGCAGTAAACATTCTCAGGAAACATATAAGTATTGACCATCCTTTCATCATGTAAACAATCTGTTTTGAATTAAAGAAAAACTTCCCTTGAGTCATTCCTCATAAACAGACATTAAAGGAAACTATGAATAATCTGCTTTGGTTTGGAAAGGACATTGAGAAAAGGCCAAAGAGCCTTTTTTCCCCCCTTTAATGGATGTTCCAAACTGATTTGAAACAGGCCAACTACTTTCCAACATACATGTTAAGAGACCAGTACACTCTTCACTTGAATCAAAATAATCCAACTGGTCTACCAACTTCTACTAGACTCACAGAACCCTGTATATCCTATAGCTCTATATTCTATTCTATAGAACCCATGGCCCTCCAGCTCTTGTTGGAATATCATGAGTAAACTGAAACTTATTTTATCCCAAATTAACTTTTTCTATTATTAGTTAAATCAAATTGTCAAAAAATTATTTCACATATTAAAACAAAATATAACTCTTATAGCACCCACACATTGACTCTAAGCAAACTCTCCAGAGATTATTCTTCAAAATAGATCTACTTCTTTTACATGATAGATTTTCAAATATTTGAAGATAAGTCTCCTCTAACTAAATCTCCTCAACAAGATGTGTCATTTTAGGCCACATTTGATGATATTCTCCAGAACCTTTAATATCATGTTATTATTTGCTTGTCCAGCAATAATTTGTAAAATAATGTACCAAAGGTGGAACACAATTATCTAATAGCGGTTTTAACCCCATTTAATCCAAGTAATGGTATTTAAAAGAGTAACTGATACTTCATAATCATTCCATAAATATTTTCTATTATTGGTTCTACCAATTTGGCACTAGGTGCTGTTTTGGGTATTGGGGATTCTGCAGTAAACACAATAGACAAAAATCTGACCCCTTGCAACTTATGTTTCATTTGTTACTGGACTCACTGGAAAACTGGTTGAAGTAGACCCAGAATTACTTGCAAGGTATTGAACTGCACAGGGTTAGAAACTAGAAGGCTAGCACTTGGTTAATATTTTTTAGTGGATGACATCTCATAAACTTGAGATCATTTGCATTTTCTGCATCTTAAAGTAGCTGTATGATAAGTGAGGTTTAAACCTTCACTGGCCTTCCTAGGAAAAGGTAGACATACCTAGAATAATTTGTAAGGCTCTCCAATATCTGGCTCTGATCTTTTTTTTTTTTTCTAGATTTAAATGTTGACCTTCTCCTTTTGTTTCCAAATGTTACCTTTTTTTTTTCCCAACACCTTCTGTGCAAGCAGACACTACATCCTTGCTTGTCCATCTCCCTAAAATTCCCTCACTCAGTTTCTCCTCCTAGGCAACGCCTCATCTTTTCTAATGTGGCTCAAAATCCTAAATTGTCTTCACAGTCTTCCTTGACTTATCCCTATTTCCCTCAAAACAGTTTGTAGCTTCATCCTCTGCTTCTAAAATATTTTATTTATGCCTCTCTTGCAATACTAGTCTTCCAAGATCAATAATTCTTTACTTATCTGTCTACAGTAGTGTAATATAAGTTTTTTAAAGGCAGAAGCAATGTCATAATCAGTGTTGTAAGTATAGAGTTGGAAAAACATGAGCCTTTTGTTGTAAGTACACAATAATATTCATGAAAGGATAATTAATGAAATCATTTTGAAAATTATAAAATAATATAAATATAAGATTATTTTAATAAATGTTTATATAATTTCTTGAGTCTACCATTTGATTATAGATGTCCAACTAACTCATTTTATGTGCATATATGCAATTGAAAACATTAATTTAAGAACCAAAATGGAATTGGTAAACAAAATAAAAATGAATTTTATAAGGATCATTAACAATAGTATTACCCTTATCATTACTTCAGTTTAAATAATTCCAACTAAAAAGTACTTAAGACATTTCCAAGATTTATTCTAAAGTGTTTTGGCAATGCAATCTAAGGATATACTCAGTTAATTTTTAAAATAAATTCAAGTATTAATTGCATATTGCTTATGAGGTCCCCCAAAATAATAAATATCATTCAAATTAGCAATGATAAGAAATAAAGTAAATAGCAAACAGAACACTCAAATACTTTCAATACATTAAAATAAATATCGATCATCAGTTAAAAGCATTTAAACATGTTAGATAAATTTTCATTGATAATATTCTTTGTAGCAATAACTCTTCAAATTAAGCAAAAACGTGATCAAACCTCAAAAATGCCAAGAAATGTATTATTTTAGACTTATAATTCATTTTATTATCGGAGTTATACCTGATGTAAATGATGAGTTGATGAGTGCTGACGAGTTGATGGGTGCAGCACACCAACATGGCACAAGCATACACATACATGACAAACCTGCACGTTATGCACATGTACCCTAGAACTTAAAGTATAATAATAATAATAATAATAAAAAGAAATGATAACAGAAAAAAACAAGAATAATTAACAATTCATAAAGTGTAAAGGTACTGAAAGACTATAGCCTAATAACCACAGTAGTTGAGAAGGAAAAGAGGAGACAGTTTTCAGTAAATTCAGTGTGGACCTCGGCCACCACCCTTGCCAAGTGCAATCATCACATACTGGTGATGTGGCACTGAATGTCTTTACCCAAGAGAATCAAGGGAAGAGTTCAATGCCCTGAGCTGCCTCGAAGGCCACTCAGTTCTGTACACTCTAGTCCTATAATCAATACAAATTGATCATCTGATTTTTGTTGATAATAGTGTATACTTCCCCACTGATTTTTGTCTTCCCTTTAAGTTCCTTTTTCCCAGGCATGGCCATGGCTTTAGTTCCCAGGCTGATCTGAACTCATACTCTTTCTCATTCATTTCCTCCTGGTAAAAGGGCTCTCAAAGTGGTGAGATTCATCGTTTCCTTGTACTCTCATCCCAGACTTCTCTGAAGGCAGATAACCAATTCCTAGATTTCCCTCTGTCAGGGAAAAAAGACAACATGCTGCTGTCTCCTTACGTCATGTGAAAGAGAAAGCGAATGCCAGAAAGTTACAAATGAAGTTTCAGGGCAACCTCTATAATGTGTCTGTGACTGGTCTCTATACACATGGATCTGCCCTGCTTCAAGGCCACATAACAAAAAGCAAAAACTCTAGGAAGCTATTAACAAAATAGCATTTTTGGCTGGGCACAGTGGTTCACGCCTGTAATCCCAGCACTTGGGGAGACTGAGGCGGGTGGATCACTTGAGCCCAGGAGTTCAAGACCACCCTAGGCAACACAGGGAAATCCCGTCTCTACCAAAAATACAAAAATTAGTAGTGTTTGGTGGCATGAGACTGTAGTCCCAGCTACTCAGGAGGCTGAGGCAGGAGAACAGCTTGAGCTCGGGAGGTCAAAGCTGCAGTGAACCATGGTCACACCACTGTACTCCAGCCTGAGCAGGAGTGAGACCCTGTCTCAAAACAAACAAACAAACAAAAATTATACATATGGCATTTTCAAAGCTTAAAAATGTGAATTTATCTTAGCAAAGAGAAAAGCCTAAACTTGTTTAGAATAAAACACTAATGTTATACTTTAGCAAGTGGGGCCACTAGAGCTCAGTTACATTTCCTTTGAGTTGATTGTTTTAGAAGCTTAAATTAGGCATAAACTAATTTATAAGTCTTTATAAGGGTGTGACAGTTAATACTGCAAACTTGACTGGACCAAGGGTGCCAAGATATTTGGTCGAATATTATTCCAAGTGCGTCTGTGAAAGTATTTTTGGATGAGATTAATGTTTTAATCAGGAGACCAAGTAAAGCAGATTGTTGCCCTCCTTAATGTAGGTGGGCCTGAACCAATCAGTTGAAGGCCAGAATAAAACAAAAAGGCCAACCCTCTTGCTAGTAAGAGGAACTGCTCCTGCCTGACTGCCATGAGCTGGTACATCAGTCTTTTCCTGCCTTCAGATCCAAACTGAAACATTGGCTCCTTCTGAGTCTCAGGCTGGACAATCTTCAGACTGGAGCTACATCACTGGCTCTCCTGGGTCTCCTGCTTGCTGGCTGCAGATTTTGGGATGTCTGAGCCCCCACAATCATATGAGCCAATTCCTTATAATGAATAAATGAAGGATTAAATAAACAAATAAATAAATAAGTACTATTGGTTCTGTTACTCGGAAGAATCCTGACTAATGCAAGCAGTGTTAGCAATCTTTACTTAACCTTTCTAGACATTCGTTTCCTCATCTATAAAGTAAGGGGTATTGAGTAACTCTGAGCTTCTTTCCAACATAATGTAGTTTTCTAGTTCTATAAATGCCAAGTCAAATGATCCTTTTTATCTCTGGCTTTTGCGGGATGAGAACTTACCTTGCACACCACACTGAGGTGGTGGGTGTTACATGTGTCTGCTTATCTCATATCACAACAAGCTGGGGTGTTATTATTCCTTATTATTATAGGCGAGGACACAGAGACATTCAGCAATTTTCCCAAGATCTCAAAACTTGGACGAGCCAGGGAAAGAAGCCAGACACATTGCCTTAGTAAAGTTAATTAAGCAAACAAATAAAAAAATGAAATGAAAAAACAACTTGAGGAACATATAAGAAAGTGAAAAGTAGTGGAGTTGGGAAGTAACTTCTTGATACTTAACCATAATTCACTAACTCAATCACTCTGAACTTACCTTTCCTCCAGATTAACTTAGGTACTTATCTCTCAAAAGAAGCTTCCAGTTTTAGGATGGTTATGACCTTTTTGTTGCTGTAGTGGTTGTTTTCTGTCACCCAGGCTGGTATGCAGTGGTGCAATCTTGGCTCACTGCAACCTCCGCCTCCCAGTTTCAAGCCATTCTGCTGCCTCAGCCTCCTGGGTAGCTGGGATTATAGGCACCTGCCACCATGCCAGGCTTACTTTTGTATTTTTAGTAGAGATGGGGTTTCACCATGTTGGCCAGGCTGGTCTCAAACTCCTGACCTCAAGTGATCCACCCACCTCAGCCTCCCAAAGCGCTGGGATTACACCTATGACCGTTTTTAATGCCTACTCTACCCCTTCAAGCTCTGACCCCAATCTCACTTGATAAACAGAAACTCTGTTAAAAAGAAGAGGTGAAAGTGACTTCTGGCAATACTTTATTCTCATGTTTCTATTTCTCTTGTCCTGAAAATGTGTCTCCACACCTGGTTAACCAAAGCACTCTTTTAAGTAATGAATTAAAATATATGGGCATGTGCATGCGCATACACAGTATGTGTGTGGAGGCTTGTGTAACATTCTATTCTTCTCCTCTGAAGCACATTGATGAAAATGAGTGTTTTTATAGGTAGTCTTAAATTTTCCTGCACTTAATTGTGTACACAGAATATTTTGAGCAGACTTATCTACTTAATTTTGTTTGACTTAGAGTATTACCAGTGTTCACTATCCTCTGGAATTATTTTGGGAAGTGGAGAGAAAGTAATTTTGTTTGAAAATATGCCTGCACTCATCAACATATATGTAATAATAATGGCTAATATTTGTTGTATAGCAAGCTGTATTGTAATGGTAATACTTATGGTATAACAGGCTCTACGAAGCAAGTACTTTTATTAGTCTCATTCTACAGTTGGGAAAACAAGATCTTAGAGAGGGTTAAGTAATATATATTATATCACGTAAGAGCTGAGATTTAACTAGTCTAGAAATTACACCTAAAATTAAGGGAATGTAGTTTTCAGATAGGTTCAAGAAACAGAATATTACCAACCTTAGGATACACTCATTATGCACCCTATTCTGATTCTTCAATGATTGCATGCTCAGCAAGGATCCTCTAACCTCTTCTCTATGAAATAAAATATTGTGTAAAACAAATGTTTTATGCTACTTATTCTGTGCTTAAAATACACCTGTGTATAATAAGGTGTTCTAGAGGGATACAGGTTTACCAGGTCACTATGATACCAAATCCTGCCACTGCCAAGAGTCTTTAATTGAAGAGACACCCAAACCAGCTTCAACACTGTCCTATTTTCCATGATTTCTTAAAGATTCTAAATAGAATCCATTGTTTGATAAGCCATGGGGAATAGTGTGCTTTCAGATTGACTGAGCAATTCTCCCATGAATAATCTAATTTGCTTTTCAGTTTGGAAACCCCCTCACTCACTGCTTCAGACTTTTAAGGGGTTTAGGATAGAAAGGAAAGTGAAGATTAAGTTAAAATCTGAAGCAGCATCAACATTTTGGATATATCAAAGCTTCTACTTATTAGATTTAAACACAATGAATTTCCCAGAAAGGCAAAGGGGAGAGGCTGTAACTTTGCCAGGGGGAACAGGAGTGCCAAGAGAGCTGAGTGGCAGTTTGCTTGGCTCTGTGACAATGATTTTGTTCAAATGCTCCCCACCTTGCTTCCGAGCAGTACAACAGCCTCAGTTCAAACAAAGCACTTACACAGCCTCACCTGTGGGTTGCCAGCACCTCGCAGGGTGGAATCCTGGCTGTCAGACAAAACTCCGACTCAAAGTTCATTTCATAAATGCTTCCAAGTCAAAAAGCCATTTTTACTGGGCTGGTTTCAAGCATATCGCTGCCAAGACTTAAATTTCCCATCTCACACTGCCATCTACTGTCTAAGGCCCAGTGCTCTTAAAAAAAAAAAAAGAAGAAGAAGAAGAAGAAGGCATGATACACCGAGCTTTCCAGGAGTCCATTATTCGTGGACGCTCTTTCTTGAGTCCCTCTTGAATGGTAATCAAGTCTGATTGCTTTTATGTTCACCAATAACGCTATACTCAGAGTCATATAAAATGCATGTGGACCAAAACCACAAGCACTTGTGTATGTGACCTCACGTGAGAAAAAAAAAAATTATAGTCTGTTTTAAAAGAATTAGAACCACCATTACTTAGTATCCAGGGGAAATAGACCCAAAAGATCATGACGGAGAGTCATTGCCTCATTGTTTTAATTGTAGAAAAACAAAGCTGTCTCGACTTCATAGACATTAATGTAGCCCGCCAGCTCTCACCCTGCTAGACCTTGGCAGCTAACAAGAAGCGTGAGAAATGAACAGTCAGGACTAGACAATGTCAGGATGCCTATCCAAGTCCAAAGACACCTTCAATCATGGCAGACCACTGATCCACTGCGGGCCATTTCCTCCTTCCACCACTGGTGAGAGCATTTCCCCAAGACCAGGCTCTTTCACTTTGAGATAAATTGGCCCAAAACCCAATGCATCACTCTCTCCTTCACAGAGGGAGGGAATTCCCAGTCATCACTGCCACAATAAAAAAAAAAAAAGCATTTTTCTGATATAACTGTATTAATCATTTATCATATTTATCATGCACCTTTATTTAGTTATTGTCATTTTGGGTTTTTTTTTTTTTCTTTTGAGATGGAGTCTTGCTCTGTCACCCAGGCTGGAGTGTGATGGCGCAATCTCCGCCTCACTGCAAGCTCTGCCTCCCGCGTTCAGCCATTCTCCCGCCTCAGCCTCCCGAGTAGCTGGGACTACAGGCGCCCGCCACCACGCCCGGCTAATCTTTGTGTTTTTGGTAGAGACGGGGTTCCGTTGTTTTGTTTTTTAAAGGGGCAACAGGAAATCATAAACATGTCTTGTATTAGGAGTCCAAAGAGCTAGTCTTCATCACGACTTTGGCACTTAGCATAAGGATGCATGACCTTGTATAAGGCACTTGATGTCTGCAAACCTCAGCCTCTGCTTCTCTATTTGAAAATGGGGATCATAATTATTTCCCTTCCTGCCTTATAGGTTGAAAGAATATAATATAAGTAAGCTATACAACTTGAAATGTGCTAAGAGGATGTATCTTAAGTATTCTCACCACCTCCTCATCAAAAAAAGGAAGAAAGAAAGAAAACTATCTGAGGTAATGGATATATTATGAGCTTCATTATGGTGATTATACATATATCTGTCAAATCATGAAATTGCACATCTCAAATATTTACAGTTTTTAATTGTCAGATAACTCAATTTTAATTTTAAAAACTTACAAAAAAGTTATACAGAAAGGTATGATCATTGATATTAACACTGTAACTTAACTCTGCATGTGTATTTTTCCATTTAATTTAAGTGTCACTTCCAATTGCACCTAGAATCTAAAGCTGCATCTTTCATGCAGTTGGCATTTCTGAAACATTTGTTGAATGACAGATTGATAGATTGATGGTCTCTGGAATTTCCTAGGAAATTCCACCTAGCTACATGGAAGCACTTATGTTCTCCAGAGAGCATTTACATTAATTTTCCAACTTTAAATAACATCCTGATAAATAGAAAAGCGCTCACACAGGGCAAAGCAAGATGTTTTTAATTGAAGCCCTTGTGGTACTTTTACTATTTTAATTTTCAAAAAGCATTTGCACTGCTATCAAATGTGTTTTTAAGAAGGTGTACAAAATAGAACAAACAATAAAATAAATTTATTTGCTTTATGTTGGAAAATAACAAGACTTTCCTCTCTGGAAAACCACAATTGAGCAATAAGAAAAAAGTCAGAATTTCCAGAGTAGTGAAACTAAGATTTTTAGGCCACCCAGTACAAAGCAAACCATTTTTAAAACCTTAAAAATAGCTCATTAATATATTTGTGAAAGAACACCGCATACTAAAGAAAAATAGCTGTGTGCTTGGGTGCAGTGTGTGTGTATCTGTGTATGTGTATGTGTGTAAGTATATGTAGGTGCCGTATATTTCAGGAAATAAGGATCTATGTTGATGTATGTAGATTCATTTGTTTCCATTTTGATTATAGTCACATATTTTCAAGATACTATGCATTAAAGTTAAAGTCAATAGCCATGAAATTGACAGAGTAAAAGAATGGCCTTTAATATGTTCAGACTGATGTCTCTGACTTATCACCACCATGCTTCTTGCTGAAAATATATACTAAATTCATTCCTACTGCTTTCCCTTTAAACTAGTGAATTCTACTTTCCTTACCATTAATTAAGTCTATATACCATATAATTTAAGTAGGTTCATCTATGAGACTTTGGAGACACAAAATAGAGGAAAACCACAGGAAGCCAGGAGAAGGTCAGAACAATGCTTGGAGGATTATTCTGGCACAGGCTTTCCCTAAAGGGGTCAGCTAGTGATCTAAGAAAGCACCACTGTGAGCTATGCAGCTGCGGGACTGAATCCTGCACCTCAGAACTACAACTGTGTTAGTTTTTACTCTGGACTTGGTAGTACTTTCAAATGGCGGAAGTCTGCACTGGGGAAGGGGGTAGAGCAGTTTCTGTACCAGGCGTCCCTCACATGACAGTGTGGGCCTTGGAATCCCAGGGAGGCTTGTTAAAACACAGGTTTCGGGAGTCTCTGCCTCAGTAGGCCTGGGGAGGAGCCTAGTATTTGCATTTCAAGCAGCTTCCCAGGTGATTTTTCCCAGGCTAATCTTCTTATATTTCTCTGTCTTCTTTTTGAAAGAAAAGATAATCTGTCTTTTATTTCTAAGGCACCACTATATGGCCTAATATCCACTGGCACATACTAGGAGCTCAATAAAAGTTTGTAGAATAAATGAATGTTTGAGTAAATTTAAGTGCATAAAAATATAAATCAATGATGTAATCAACTAAAGTTCTACACATGCTGGAAAAATAAATATAGATGTATACTGGAGGAAGTTCCAAACATCTTTGTGTACCTACTATGTGTCGGGTGCTGTGCTAAAGAGCTAGGTATATGATGGTAAAAAAAAACAAAAAAAACCAGATTCAATTTGGATCATCATGTTGTTTGTAGTCAAGCGGAGAAGATAAACCGCTCTGCATCACTTAGCAAAAGGGATATGTTCTGAAAAATGTGTCCTTAGGGATTTTTGTCATTGTGGGAGCATCATAGAGTATATTTACACAAGCCCAGATGGTGTAGACTACTACATACCTAGGCTATGTGATAGAGCCTGTTGCTATTGGGTTAGGAATCTGAACAGCATGTTACTGTGCTGAATACTGTAGACAATTGTAACACAAAGATAAGAATTTGCATATTTAAGCATAGAAAAGGTGTAGTGAAAATCTATACCTTTCACACTTACAAAAGATTTTTAAATGGTACATCTGTATAGAACACTTCCCACGAATGGAGCTTACAGGACGGAAGTTGCTCTGGGTGAGTCAGCGTGTGAGTGGTGAGTGAACGTGAAGGTCTAGGACCTTACTGTATGCTACTGTAGACTTTACAAACACTGTACATTTAGGCTACACTAAGCTTATTTTTAAATATTTTTATTTCCTCAATAATAAATTAACCTTAGCTTACTGTAGCCTCTTTGTGCACTTTTTAATTTTTTAAACTTTTAGACTCTTTCGTAATAATACTTAGCTTACAACACAAATGCATTGTGTAGCTTTACAAAAAAATATTTTCTCTTTATATCCTTACTCCATAAATTTTTTTCTATTTTTGATTAATTTTTTTTTTTACTTCTTAAATATTTTTGTTAGTTAAAAATGAAGACAAAGCCACACATCAGCCTAGGCCTACACAGGGTCAGGATCATCAAGATGTCAGTCACCGCATGCTCTCACTTGTAAGTGGGAGTTAAACAATGAGAATAGATGGACACAGGGAAGGGAACGTCACACCCCGAGGCCTGTTGCAGGGTGGGGGCCAAAGGGAGGGAGATTAGGACAAATACCTAATGCATGTGTGGCCTAAAACCTAGATGATGTGTTGATAGGTGCAGCAAACCACCATGGCACATGTATACTTATGCAACAAGCTACACGTTCTGCACATGTATCCCAGAACTTAAAGTAAAAGAAAAAACAAAAAGATGCCACTAGGCAGTAGGAAATTTTCATGTATCCAGGAACTTAAAGTAAAAGAAAAAAGGAAAACAAAGATGTCACTAGGCAATAGGAAGTTTTCAGCTTCATTATAGTGTGATGGAACTACGGTCATACCTGCAGTTCATCGTTGGCTAAAACATTGTCAGGTAGTGCACAATTGTATGTTAAAGACATAATTACCAATGTCTAAAATAGATTGTGAGAGAGAAGCACACGGTGCATGGAAACGCAGGCATGCTGCAGTGGTATGGGCAACTGTGGAAAATTTCTTTGAGCTCTGAACAGTAAGTGAGAATTACTCAGATTTAAGTTGTAAAGATGTGAATATGAAAATGGAAATTCACTTCTACATGAAATATTTGAATATATTGTATAAATCATGTTGATAGTGGATTTGGACCCTGCAGCAAGAAGACCACCTGTTCTTTCAAATGTTTTCAGGCCAATAAATATCACTGGTCCATAAGAATTCTGGATTTTTGTTGGTTTTATAAAAATTAAAACAATATAGAAAGAAGTAATCCAAGTTTTTGGTGAGTTACTATAGAGAGAAAAGGAATAACAGTGAAAAGAGTAGTAACATGTTTGTTGTAACTGGCATTTATCATCTCAAATCTTATTAAAGCATAGATTACCTCAAATGCCCTAATTATATGTTCAGAATGAGCTATATCTCTTGTTAAGAGTATCAGAGTAAAATAAAAGCATAATGAGTTTAATTCTATCATCACTTTGGCTCTTGCTGGTATAACTTAAAAGTTTATTTAGAACTGAGAAAATGCTACTTCCAGGGAACATTTTTCAGAAAAAAAAAAAAAGATATAATAAAAGTAATCATGTGACAGTCCTCCATAAAAAGAACTTCACTTACTGTAAAAAGAAAATTTTCAGCTAATATTGGCTTACACTTTTTAAATCATGCAATTCACACAAATTTATTCTCTGGACAGCTGGATGTTCCATTGTTTCCAAATGAAAACAGTAGATTGTTTGCACCTGGTTAACTCAAAGGCCATTAAAAATAAGAAAAACATAAATTTGGAATTTTAAAATTACTATATGTATTTCTGCTTATATATCTTCTCAGAATTTTAGCAATATTCCCACAACCCACTGTATAAAAATAAACTAAAATAGTTTAAGACTTCTCTGTGGAATTACATGAGCAGGAATAAATTTCAGACTCCAATTACTTGAAGGAGCAATCATCGAACACCTGTTGGAACATGGCACGTGGTTATGCACTGGGGGATTGCGGTCGCATTTAGGTTGCAGCCAAAAGTACACGAAGACATCGAAAGTAAGAAAGAGCACGATGTACTCAGGAAATTAGTGTGGCCTCAAAACAAGGTTGATGTGGGTAGGAAGTGGTTGTTGACTGAAGAAAATAAGCTGGAGAGGGAAGTAAAGATCAGATCACAAGGCATGTTTTAAGTCATGTATCCTAGCTTGTGTTTTCCCAAGAGTGAAATACAAGACAGGCCTTGGATACAGGTCATTTATTTAAGAATTAGTTTCAGAATGCACAAGCAAGGAAGAGGTAAAAGAGAGATAAGGAAAGAAGATCAAACAAAACAAAGAACAGTGTGTTATTGAGCTGGTCATGACTATTGGCAATGGGCCTCAACCCTACATGCCTACATGGCATCCCTCTGAGGTACCATGTATAGTCGTGGCCTCCAGTGGCCTCAAGGGTCTAAGAAGAATCCCAGTGAAGCCTGGGAGGCTGGGGTGGTGGGAGAGGCTGGCACATCTATCCATGGATGCCATCCTCCATTGTGTGAGAGTTGCCCCAGGGAAGCCACACTGAGCGATGAGCAGCTCCATGGTGTAGAGAAAGTCCTGATATAGAGACAAAGAGAGATCATTGAACTCACATAGGAACACACTGGCTTTTGAGAAACTGCTCCCAACTTCAGACATGCTGATGAACACGAAAGATATGGGGCTAGACTGTGCATTCATAACATCTCCCACTCCATGTGACTGTTTTCATATTACTGGGTTTTAAGCAATGAAGGGACACAATCAGATTGCAATTTGGCAAGTTTAATCTAACTGTAGTGAAGTAAAGAGATTGAAGCTGAGCATAAGAAACAATGACCAGGTTGGGCGTGGTGGCTCATGCTTGTAATCCCAGCACTTTGGGAGAGGGAGGATCACCTGAGGTCAGGAGTTCAAGGCCAGCCTGGTCAACATGGTGAAACCCTGTCTGTACTAAAAATACAAAAAATTAGCTGGGCGTGGTGGTGGGCACCTGTAATGCCAGCTACTTGGGAAGCTGAGGCAGGAGAATTGCTTGAACCCAGGAGGTGGAGGTTGCAGTGAGCTAAGATTGCGCCACTGCACTCCAGCCTGGGCAGCAGAGCAAGATTTCATCTCAAAAAGAAACAAAGAAAGAACGAAAAAGAAACAAAGATCAGTTAGAAAAACAAATACATAACAATGATTCTAGATAGGAAGAAGTAGAGGGATTCATGTGCAATTTTGGAAGCCGAATGGACTGAAGGTAAGTACATTAGGGGGATGATGGATAAGGACAAGTTAAGGATGACACTTAGCTTTCTGGATTCTACAATGGATGACAATGATTCCATTCAGAAATAGGACAAGGGATCAACCGGGTTTCCAAAGTAGAGCAACGAGAAGATATATCCATTCTTATGTCATTTAGTGAATCAACGATAATGTTTTGAGGACCTGCTGATCTAGGAACTACAGATTCAGAAGTGAAAACTACAGACAATATCCATACTCTCCAGAGTTTATATCCATTTGGAATAAAAACAAAGCAAGCAAATAAAAAGATAAATTAATACAACAATTTCATATGTGGACAAGTGATACAAAGACCATAAAAGAGGGGGATGAGATAAAGTG
Source organism: Colobus angolensis palliatus (assembly GCF_000951035.1). Taxonomy (NCBI): domain Eukaryota; kingdom Metazoa; phylum Chordata; class Mammalia; order Primates; family Cercopithecidae; genus Colobus; species Colobus angolensis. Next base: position 9,330,997 of record NW_012119598.1, on the reverse strand, counting down.
TAATGAGAGTGAGTTGAGCTCCTTTGGAATGAGTGTTCAGGAGAGACCTAATGAAGAGGTGATATCTGAACCAAGACCTGAATAACACAAAGGAATCACAGGAAGAACTAGGAGAAAACTATTCTAGGCAGAGGGAAGAGTGGGGGCCAAGGGCAGGATGAAAGCTGGCACACCCAGGGAGCAGAAGGAGACCATATGGGTGAAGTGTAGTGAAACCAGGTGAGCCTGGCATGAGATGAGAGCAAGAAGGAACCACAGGGGCAGATCATGACAGGAGTAGAGACCATGAAAAGGAGACTGATTTTTATTTCCAGCATTAAAAAAATCATTGGTGGTTTTCTTTTTTTTTTTTTTTATTATTATACTTTAAGTTCTAGGGTACATGTGCATAGCATGCAGGTTTGTTACATAT
>NW_012119598.1:9268623-9330044 GCF_000951035.1 Colobus angolensis palliatus | reverse complement strand
TGAACTAGTTTACAATCCCACCAACAGTGTAAAAGTGTTCCTATTTCTCCACATCCTCTCCAGCACCTGTTGTTTCCTGACTTTTTAATGATGGCCATTCTAACTGGTGTGAGATGGGTGGTTTTCAAGCAAGGAGATAATGCGATGAGATTTCTGTTTCTTAAAGGTCACTCCGGATGTTTTGGGGAGAATGGATTTTTAGACAGGCAAGAGGAGACACCTGTGAGATTGGTTAATAATGAGAACTAGCCCTAACATCGCTAAGACATTGCGCTAAGTGCATTGCAAGGATTAATTTATTTAATCCATACAGCAACTCTACAAGGTATATACTATTTTTACTCCCTTCTACACATGAGAACATACATGTTTCATAACTTGCCCACTGTCCGGAGGTAGCCTGGCTCCAACCCTGTGCTCTTACAAACTATGAATCTTACCATCACATACGAGGCACAGTGCTTGTCCAGGCCAAAGGTGATAGAGTGGGTTGAGTGACTGGAGATTGAAACCAAAGTCAATTCAGTGAAAACTGTGATAGACTGAGGTCCAATCCAATATGAGGTTCATCTCACAAACACCTAATGTCTTCTTTAGTCCTCTTACGCGTCGGTTTGTACATTTTATTGACTTTTGGACAGATTATCAAACTGGAAGAAATTTTCTGGACTTGAATGATTTAATTAGGTAAAAAAGTAAAACATTCAAATTGTCTCTAACAGTTTTCAGCATTGACAACATCCCCATAGTTCTGTAAGTGGAGAAGATAGAAACATTAATTGAACGTGGTCAGTATTCTTGAGAAATTGGTACTAGCGAAAGGGATGGCAATGCAGACATATTTATTATAGTGAGTGATCTGGCAAATTGATGTTTAAAAACTGGCACTTTGGAGTGAGGGAAACCTTTATTTGTAAACAAATTTTTTTTACAAATTTGTGAAGTGAGGGAAACAAATTTGCCAATTTGTGTGATTTCAAGCTACTGATGGTACATTAACTGACTTAAAGAATTCCAGAAAATTTAATACTCGGCTCTCTTGAACCAAGGCAAAGTAGCTCCAGCACTTACAGTACAGTGTGAAGAATGTGGAAGAAAGATGCTCAGCCGAGGATCCAGGACCACAGAAAGAACCCTGACTGATTATGCCCAAGAAAATCATCCAACACTTCCATGAGGCAAAGGCATTCGAGCCTGGTCTTTAAGAAGAGAGGAGGAAAACTGTCAATTTATGTATAGTGTATGGCAACTCCAGTTTACATATTGTCCACAGAAGATTTCTACTACAACGGTAACATCAAGTAGTTATAATAAAGACTACAGGGACCACAAAGCCTAAAATATGTGATTCTTTCCAGAAAAAGTTGCCAACCATTGCAATAATCGATGACAACAACAATCAGGCAAACCCTTAATAGAGAAATGTCCTTGACTTTCAAAACACTAATACAACTTCTTCCATCCTACTCTCTGCGATGAGCTCACTTGAGATTTTACTGAGACATTGAAGCAATCAGAGCACAGAATCCTTGCTTTTCCTTCTGCTACCATGGGCAAATGATCATTGTGTCTATCTAGAGCCAACCTTTTCATTTGTATGCGACAGACCCTCCCCTCAGGATCATCCAAGGTCACTGGTCCAAGTATCCAAGCCTCTCTCTTCCCTGCATCGTCGGGTTTTTCCTCTCCACTGAATCATTCTGATTAATGTACAAACATGCCATTATTCTCATTTATTATTATTATTATTATGGAAAATAACATTTGACATGAAATCTACCTTCTTAAATTTTTAAGTGTATAATATATTATTTTTTACTATAGTTACAGTGTTGTACAGTGGATCTCTAGAGAGATCATTCATCTTGCTTCACTGAAACTAATACCCATTGATTCATAATTTTCCATTTTCTGTCCCTCACAACAATCACCATGCTGCTCTTTGATTCTATAAATTTGACTATCTTAAACACCTCATCTAAGTGGAATCATGCAGTATTTGTCTTCCTGTGACTGACTTATTTCACTTAGCATAATGTCCTCAAGATTCATCCAAGTTGTCACATTTTGCAGGATTTCCTCCCTTTTTAAGGTTCAATGTATTCAATTGAAAGTGTGTACCACATTTTCTTTATCCATCCATTTGTCAATAGACATTTAGATCGTTTCCTCATTTTGGCTATTGTGAATAATGCTGCAATGAACACAGGAGTGCTTATATCTCTTTGACATTCTGACTTCGATTATTTTGGATAAATGCCCAGAAGTGGAATTTCTGGATTATACGATAGTTCTATTTTTTATTTTCTGATAAACCGCTATACTATTCATTCCCATCAACAGTGTGTAAGTGTTTCAATTTCTCCACAGCCTTGCCAACACTTGTTTTTTGGTTTTACTTTTGATTCTAATTATCCTAACAGGTGTGAGTGGATAACTCATTGTGGTTTTGATTTACATTTCCCTAATTATTAGTGACATTAAGAATTTTTATATATCTATTGGCTATTTGTATGTATTCTGGAAGCATCACAATTCCTGATATTAAAATTCATTACAAACCTATATCATTAATGAAAATGATATAGTACTGGCATAATGACAGACATGTAGACCAACAGAACAAAATAGAATATCCAGAAAGAAAACCACAAATATATGGACAACTGGTTTTCTAAAAGGGTGGTGAGAATATAAAATTGGGAACATCTCTTTAACAAAGGGTGTTGGGAAAAATGGATATTTATATGAAAAAGAATGAAATTGGACTTCTATCTTACACCATATACAAAAATCAACTCAAAATGGGTTAAAAACTTTCAATGTAGGACTCTAAATCTTCTCAAAAAACACAGAATGGTCATGACATTTCTCTTGACAATAATTTCATGGATATACCACCAAAGCACAGACAGTAAATATAATAATAAAGCTGAATTAGGTCAAACTAAAAAGCTTCTGTACAGTGAAAGAAACAATCAACAGAGTAAAAAGGCAATCTATGGAATGGGAGAAAATATTTGCAAACCATACATATCTGATAAAAAGTTAATCTCCAAAATAAATAACAAATGCTTACAATTCAGTAGCAAAAATAAAACTACTAACCCAATTAAAATGAGCTAAAGACTTGAAGCAACATTTCTCTAAAGAACACATTATACCGTATTTTAAAAATGATCTGCTCCCAATCCCCAATTCAGCTATCACCTCTTTCTCTTATCCAGTTACCCCAACATCTTTTATTGAAAAGACGTTCCCCATTTTTTATTTTTGGCATCCTCTTAGAAAGATCCTATATTTGTGGTCTTATTTCTGGGCTTTCTGTCTTGTTTCATTGGTCTATATGTCTCTTTTTATGCCAGTACCATATTGCTTTGATTACTACAGGTTACTCCTCTCTTTTTTTTTTTTTTTTTTTTTTTTGAGATGGAGTCTCACTCTGTTGCCCAGGCTGGAGTGCAGTGGCACAATCTCGGCTCACTGCAACCTCCACCTCCCGGGTTCAAGCGATTCTCTTTCCTCAGTGTCCCGTGTAGCTGGGACCACCAAGCCTGGCTAATTTTTGTATTTTTAGTAAAGACAGGGTTTCACTATGTTGGTCAGGCTGATCTTGAACTCCTGACCTCGTGATCCACCTCCCTCGGACTCCCAAAGTGCTGGGATTACAGGCGTGAGCCACCGCGCCTGGTTGGTTATGCCTCTTTCTACTGCAAATTCCTCAAAGGGGGTTGTTCCTAGTCTCTTGTTAATCTCTATTATATCCACTTCTCTCAAGTTTTATCCCTCCATCCTTCTTACTCTATCAAAACTGCTCGAGGTCAACAATGACCTTCACATTGTAAACTCAGTAGCTAATTCTCATCTATGCTATGGTGTGCATGTTGGTTTTCCCTCAAAATTAATATGTTAAAACCTAACCCCCAATGTAATAGTATTACAGAGTGGACCTTTAGAAAGTGATTAGGTCATGAGAGCTCTGCCCTCATGGATGAGATTACTAACTGTATATAAGAAGCCTGAGGAAGCTACAGAGCCCCGCTATACCCTCTGCTATGTGAGAACAGAGCAACAAGGCACCATCTTTGAGGCAGAGAGTGAGCTTTGCCAGACACTGAATCTGCTGGCACCTTGATCTTGGATTTCCCAATCCCCAGAGCTGTGAAACATAAATTTCTATTGCTTATGTTACCCAGACTCTGGTATTTTGTTATAGCAGCTCAAATAAATGAAGACACTAGACAATACAGTTAATCACTTCCAATTCCTTAAAATACTTATTCACCTGACTTCTAATTAACCATACTCATTTGATTTCCGTTTTTGTCAGCATTAAGACCTAGTTGACAGTATATATTTCCACCTTCCACATCATAGATTAGAAAGATAAAAACTGAGGTGCACTTAACATGAAAGTTATGCATTCACCCTCAAGTGAAGGCTATAAGGACATCACAACTCAGAACAAAGGTTTAGGTTTCATAGCAGTTTAAATGGACCATTATGAAGACAGAATTGACCCATTACTGAAAAATAAAAGTATGAACTTGCTAAACTTGAAAGAACTTTGGTGGCCACAACATCTAATTCCATGTTCACGTGGCAAAAGTGGTTCTGTCTCAGCAAAACAACATCACATGCCACAATAAATTGATCCTAAACACTACCCTGATTCCCTAAGAAATTACAAGAAGTGCCTTATGAATCCTTCTGATGCTTTTTCTTCTCTAATAAGATTATGGGTCAGTAACCTCAAAGGTAAATTTTATTTCTATTTTTTAAAATAAAGCAGATTCAGCAAGTTAAATGGTTTATTTTCTCTTCTATTTTACAATTGAGATACATCTAAGCTTCAAAAGAAAACAGAAACGACTTTTACCCTGACCTCATCATATCTTCCTTATCTTCTTTTGACGTATACTCTCTATATTAATTGGTTCTTAATTAAGCTTTGTGCTTCGGGATTTGAAATAGCTTTAGAGTATTGGTAGCCAGTTTCTACTCTTGTTCTTTTTTTTAACAATGTTGATTGAAAATTAATTCAATGTAGAAGAAAATGACAATGTACTATGTAGCAACGTGGCCTGTGGGTGCTCAATTTAAAAATCCTGTCAATTAGGGTCATAATTTCAACTAAAGTTTGCATATAGACACTAAAAAGGCATCATCCTAGAGCCTAAAGGCATAACCCACGCTCAGAAGAATCTCTTTTGTTAGTCAATGAAGATATTATTCTTTATTTGGAAAGAGGACAAAAATATTTGTTGCTGGCTTTGAATTGCTAGTTAAACAATATGAAATTATTGAGGGTAATTGTACCCTGCACAAGGTCCTAATGTAACATGGAGACCTGAAACACACACACACATAACAGCTTTCTGAATGTTCCTGTAAAGCCAGCCCCCAGCTATAGAGATCTGAACAACATTTGATTAAGATTTAGATCTTATTACTTTTTTCCTTACCCAGTGGGAGTCATTTTGTTTTTTGTCTGTTCAGAGTAAAGAATTCCTAGAAAACTATATTCAGATGGTTCATAACAATCAGGTGATTGTTCTTTTACTTATTCGTAGACTTGATTTTTCTCTTAAAAATTCATATTTATCTATTGTCTGATTATGTTCTCCACAAATCCAAATGTTACAATGATGGATAAGAGTATAATAATTCAATTGCTTTAACAATGACCAACAACCAATGGAAAAATACATTCTTAGCTTACTTAATGAAAATCCACAAATCCACAAAAGACTTTTTAATTTTTTCCCCTATTTTCTAATATTAAAACATCATGCTGCCACATTTAACAACAAGTAAATTGCTAAAATCTAAGAGCCAGCATTACCTTTGCTGAAAGTCAAATAAGGACATGTAGAAACTATATTAATTTTTTTTTTTTTGAGACGGAGTCTTGCTCTGTCACCCAGGCCGGAGTGCAGTGGCCGGATCTCAGCTCACTGCAAGCTCCGCCTCCCAGATTCACGCCATTCTCCTGCCTCAGCCTCCCAAGTAGCTGGGACTACAGGCGCCCGCCACTGTGCCCGGCTAATTTTTTATATTTTTAGTAGAGATGGGGTTTCACCATGTTAGCCAGGATGGTCTCGATCTCCTGACCTCGTGATCCGCCCACCTTGGCCTCCCAAAGTGCTGGGATTACAGTCGTGAGCCACTGTCCCTGGCCGAAACTATATTAATTTTAAATATAAACTCATATTTATTTTTAAACAATATTCATAATATGTAGGCCATTAACACAGAGTATTAACCAGTCCAGTACATTTGGCTATTTCTGGTTCGGAGTAAGAATGAATATTTACTAACAAAATTTTGGAAAAACTTGAATCTACTAACATCAATCATTTATGTCCCAATGTCAGAGCATTCTAGTTTCCTATCCAATGGCCACATTCTTCTTTTCCCCTAGCAATTGAACTATGGATATTGTGCCCAAATTGTGCACTTTGCAGCTACATTATGACCAATGACCAACTCCTAACCCATAGTATAGGTTATTGGTCATTCCATAGGTTCTATGAAACTGCTGATAATTCTCCTTAAAAAAGAGATCTGACACCATTGTTTCTCAAATTGTGGTTCATAGTTACTTGGGAGTCTAGGAGTTCAAATATGATTTTTTAATGTTTATTTATTTTTTATCTTATGTTAAAAAGAATGTATACAATTATGAAAGATAAAATCTCCATTTTGCAATGAGGTTTCTCACTTTAAGGCCATCATCATATGGCTTTTCTTTTTGAGCCTGGTTACTCCCAAAGCAGGGTCTAATGCAAAAATTTGCTTGCACTCGTTCACATAGGAATGTGGTCTCAGGGAGAAGTACAAGTTGAAGAATAAAAGAGGGAAGAAGGGGAAAACCATCACAAAAATATTTTATCTGCTTGGCAAATGCTATGGGAAGCTGGTGCTTGATCTCCCGGTGAATACTGAGGAGACTTCGAAAAAACATCACAAAATTGCCTGGTCAGGAGACAAAAGAGGTTAAGAAGAGTCCGACAGGTGGTAGTTTTCCCACTTTTGGATTGCACACAAATGAGTGCAAAGTGGCTTCTCAAGAACATGTCCTGAAAAGGCATCAGAGAAGACCATGGCAGGAGCCAAGAGGTGAGTTGAGTGGCTCAAGCTAAAGCACTGGATGATTCCTAGGCTCATCAAAGTCAGTATAGTAGCTAGGGTAAGAGGTGGAGCCACGAGAATTTTGAGGGATAAAATACAATCTACCATCTGTACCACTCAGATCCATTCATGCGCTTTATTACTCCAGTCTAGCACATTGTGATGGTGCTAGCTAGGCACAATCTCAGCAAGGATGTTGTACAACAGAACTAGTAGAACAAGCTACATTGCCCCTGTTACATCTGAGCCTGATATTCACTGCAGCTCTCCCCAGCATGTGGGGATTACAATTTGGATTACAATTCAGGATGAGATTTTGAGTGGAGAGACAGCCAAACCATATCATTCTGCCCTAGCCCCTCCCAAACCTCATGTCCTCACATTTCAAAACACAACCATGCTCTCCCAACAGTCCCACAAACTCTTAACTCATTCCAGCATTAACCCTTCCACCTATGAGCCTGTAAAATCAAAAGCAAGTTAGTTACTTCTCAGATACAATGAAGATACAGAAAATGGGAGAAATTAGCCAAAACAAAGAGGCTACAGGCCCCATGCCCTAATAGGGCAATCATTAAATCTTAAAGTTCCAAAATTATCTCCTTTGACTTTATGTCTCACATCCAGGTCACACTGATGCAAGAAGTGGGCTTCATGGCCTTGGGCAGCTCTGCCCCTGTGGCTTTGCAGGGTAAAGTCCTCCTTCCAGCTCCTTTCATGGCCTGACATTGAGTGCCTGCAATTTTCCAGGCACACAGTGCAAACTGTTGGTGGATCTACCATTCTGGGGTCTGGAGGACAGTGGCCTCTTCTCACAGCTCCAACAGGCAGTGCCACAGTGAGGACTCTCTGTGGGGACTCAAACCCCACATTTCCCTTCCCCACTGTCCTAGCAGAGGTTCTCATTGAGGGTTCCACTCCTGTGGCAAACTTCTGCCTGGACATCCAGGTATGTCCATACATCCTCTGAAATCTAGGCAGAGGTTACAAAACATCAATTCTTGACTTCTGTGTACTCATAAGCTCAACATCACATGTAAGGCACCAAAGCTTGGGGCTCGCAGTCTCTGAAGCAATGGTCCGAGCTATATGTTGGCCCCTTTTAGCCATGGCTGGGACAGAAGCAGCTGGGATGCAGAGCACCATGTCCCAAGGCTGCATAGAGCAGTGGGGCTCTGGACCTGGCCAGTGAAACCATTTTTCCCCTGTAGGCATCTAGGCCTGTGATGGGAGGGTCTGCACTGAAGGTCTCTGACATGCCCTGGTGACATTTTTCCCCATTGTATTGGTGATTAACATTCAGCTCCTGGTTACTTATGCAAATTTCTGCAGCAGGCTTGAGTTTCTCCCCAGAAAATGGGTTTTTCTTTTCTATTGCATTGTCAGACTGCAAATGTTCCCAACTTTTATGCTCTGATTCCAACTTTTATGCTCTTGAATGCTTTATTGCTTAGAAATTTCTTCTGCCAAATACACTAAATCATCTATCTTAAGTTCAAAGTTCCACAGATCTCTAGGACAGGGGAAAAATGCCACCAGTCTCTTTGCTAAAGAACAAGAGTCACCTTTATTCCAGCTCCCAACAAGTTCCTCATCTCCATCTGAGGCCACCTCAGCTGGAACTTAATTGTCCATATCTCTATCAGAATTTTGGTCAAAGCATTCTTTTGACCATTCGAGATGAGTTGAAGTCATTCCAAAGACTTCAACAAGTCTCTAGGAAGTTCCAAACTTTCCCACATTTTCCTGTGTTCTTCTGAGCCCTCCTCTCCTGGTTAACTGGCTGTTAACCAGTTCTAAAGTCATTTCCACAATTTTGGGTATCTTTACAGCAGTGCCCCACTACCTGGTACCAATTTACTGTATTAATCTGTTCCCATGCTTCTATAAAGAAATACCCAAAACTGGGTAATTTATAAAGAAAACAGATTTATTTGACTCACAGTTCCACTTGTCTGGGGAGCCCTCAGAAAACTTACAATCATGGTGAAAGGTACCTCTTCACAGGGCGGCAGGAAAAGGAAGTACAGAGAGAAGGGGGAGAAAGCCTCTCATGAGAGAACTCACTCACTATCATCAGAACAGCATGGGGGAAACGCCCACATGTTCTAATCACATCCCACAAGGTCCCTCCCCCAACACATGGGGACTACAATTCTGATTACAATTCAAGATGAGATTTCGGGTGTGGACACAACCAAACCATATTACCACCTGAGCTCCATATCCTGTCAGATCAGCGGCAGACTTAGATTCTCATAGGAGCACAAACCGTATTGTGAACTGCACATGTGAAGGATCCAAGTTGTGCACTCCTTAATACTAACTAATGCCTGATGATCTGAGGTGGAACAGTTTCATCCTGAAACCATCCTGTCACCCTCTGCCCCTGTCCATTAAAAAATTATCTTCCATGAAACCAGTCCTTGTTGCCAAAATGGTTGGATACCACTTAGACAAAATAGAACAATCCTCTGAAAAAAACGCAATGGCTACAAGAAACAATATGAAATAATTTGAAGAGCTCTTTAACTATTAAGAACATTGAAATTGTAATTTTTCAAAATTCCCAAAATCTCCAGACTTCAGTGAATTTACTAGAGAAGGCTACCAAATGTTTAAATCAAATTAATGCCAATTCTAAACAATAGCTTTCAGAAAAATAGAAAGGAGAGAACACTTCTCAATTCATTCCATAAAGCTAGTATTACCACCAAAACCAGACAAAGACAGTACAAGCAGAAAACTACAGACCAATATCCCTCATTAATACAGACACAACAATCATTAGCAAAATATTACCAAATAAATTCAGCAACATATGAAAAGAATTATGCACCATGACTAAGTGTGGTTTATGGTAAGATCATAAGGCTGGTTCAGTAATCAAAAATCATTGTAGCCCACCATGTTGACACATGAAAGAAGGAAAATAAACATGAATTTTGGCAAAACGTAACACCTATTTTGAAGAAAAGAAAACTGTCAGAAAAATCGAAATACAGAGAAACTTCCTTGACTTAATAAGGAGTATCTGCATAAAAACATACAGTTAGCATTATACTTAACAGTGAAAGATTGAATTTTCTCCCTGTGACTAGAAAGAAGGCAAGGGTGTCCACTCTCGCTACTGTTAATCAAAACAATGCTGGGTGTCCACTCTCGCTACTGTTAATCAAAACAATGCTGGAAGTTTTAGCTAAGTCAAGAAAGCAATAGAAAGTGTTCACATTGGATAGGGAGAAATAAAACAGTCCTTATTTGCAAATGACATAATCATCTAAATAAAAATCCCCCAAATCAACAAAAAATCCAAAATGAACAAAAACAAAGAACACCAATAAAAGAATTCTGGAAGTTATAAATAAGCTCAGGAAGGTTTCAGGATATGAGATAAATATACAAAAATCAGTTGTATTTCTATACACTTGCAATTAACACAAATATTTAAAATAAAATATAATTTACTGTACAATTTAAAATTGCTCAAAGAAATAAATGTATGTGTTAATCTAATAAAATATGTATAAGAGTTGTATGTTGAAAACAAAAGACCAATAGAGGAAATCAAAGAAAATAGAAATAAACGGATAGCTATAGCATGTTCATGGGATGAAAGACTAAACATAGCAAAGGTGTCAATTCTTTCCAAATCAATAGACAATCTTACCAAGATCCTAGAAAGGTATTTTTATAGACATAGACGAGTTGATTTTTAAATGTGTATCGAAAGACAAAAGAACCAAGAAAGCTAAAATCATTTTGAATTAAAAATTGACCTACTAGATTTTAAGACTTAGAGCTTCAATAATTAAGATGATGTGGTACTGGCAGAAGATAGACACAAAAATCAGTGAAATAGAACAGAGATCCCAGAAACAGACCCACACGAATATGCCCAATTAATTTTTGACAAAGATGCAAAAGCAATTCCATAGAGAAAAGGTAGCCTCTTCGACAAATGATGCTGGAGCAATTGGACATTCAGAAGCAAAAGAGAGGGAGAGGAAGAGAGAGAGAGAGAGAGAGAGAGAGAGAGAACCCAAACCCAAGTCTCATATGCTATAAACTCAAAATAGATTGGATCATGTACTTAAATGCAAAACGTAAAACTGTAACACTTTGAGAAAACAGTAGGAGAAAATCTTCAGGATCTAAGACTAAGTAAAGAGTTCTTAGATTTTACACTAAAAGCATCATCCAAAAACAGAAAAAAACTGACAAATTGGACTTTCATCAAAATTAAAAATTTTGTACTGCAAAATGCCCTTTTACAAAGACAAAATGACAAATTACAGACTGGGAGAAAATATTTGCAAACCACATATTTGACAAAGACTAGAATATATTAAAACTCTCAAATTTAACAGTAGAAAAAAACAAAAAACCCCAACAATTCAATTACAAAGTGAGTAAAAGAGATAAGGAGATATGTCATTAAAAAGAATACACAGACGGCAAATAAGCCCAAGAAAAGATGTTCAATATTATTAGTCCCTTGGAAAATTCAAATTAAAATCATAATGAGATATCTAATTTATCAGAACTGTTAAAATAAAAAGAAAGTTACAAGACAAAATGCTGGGAAGAATGCAGAGAAACCACCAAATCACACCTGTTTTGTAGGTGGGAGTATGAAATGGTTCACCCACTCTGAAAAACTGTTTGTAGGTTCTGAAAAATCTATACATGCAACAACTCTCCTACAACCTGGCAATTATTCTCCTGGACATTTCTCTCAGAGAAATAAAAACACGTTCACCCAAAGACATGAGCACAATTGTTCATAACAGCTTTATATGTAACAGTCTGGAAACAACCCAGATATTCTTCATGAGGCAATGGTTGAACTATGTAATATTCATACCATGTATTGCACACTCAGCAATAAAAAGGAATAAACTACTGATACATGCCACAGTCTGGATGAATCTCCAAAAAATTAGAGTAAAAAGGCCAATCCAAAAAGTTACACCCTATATGATTCAATTTATACAACATTTTTGAAATGAAAATATTACAGATATAAACATAGTATTTAGTCTGCCTGGAATTAAGGAGAGAATGCAGGCAGGAGGGAAAGGTAGGTGTCAATAAAAGTGCACGAGAGATGTTTGTGGTAACGGGAATGTTCTCTAACTTGCATGTATCACGTGTGAATATCCTGAGAGTGAGACTGTATTACGGTATCGTAAGATGTTACCACTGGGGAAAGCTGAGTACACGGTATTGTGATCTCTGCATATTACATCTTATACTGTGTGCAAATCCGCAATTACCTAAAAATTAAAAATTAATTTATAAATTATATGTGGTAGCAATAATCCCATTATTTTCTTCAACCTGTGTCTAAATCCAAGTGTAATTATTTTCATATGCTGCTTAAGTAATAGCTAAATAGTGTGATGTTTATTACTTCCAGAATGTACTACACTGCATTGTGAAAGATTTTGAAATTATTTTCAGGGAAGGAACAAAAGAAACAATCAAACCTCCAACTGTTACTGCTTTATCGTTTTCTTTTTGCTGATTTTATACTAAACTTTTAAAATATTCTTCTGTACTATTTTCTAATTGTAATTTTGGATTTAATTCATAATCAAAGGGTCTTTTAAGTATACTGATACGTTTCATTTCATTCTAATGATTAAGAATGGGAATAAATGACAGTATAAATTTTTTCACCACATTTAATGGAATGCAATGGAATTAAATGAAATTAAGTTTTACTCATGGCAGAACTGACTAAGTCTTCCACTTTACTTCCAATGTTAAAATATAATTGAAACAGTAGAAAAATGGCAATACATTCATTGAATTATGCTTGGTAAGATCAACCACATTTCATCACTGAAAGGCATTATCACATTGTCTATGAAACACATTGGGTTTTACTCAATCAAGAGTAGATTTCAGCTTTTCAGCTTGGGATGGGATTTGTAGTTATTGTTTTCATTTCTTGAAGGTTAACACGAAAAAGTCAAGGACTTAAGAAGTAGGGCTTTTTCCTTAATAGTAGAGCATTAATTAAAGATTCCAAAGTGACTACATGATCCGTGGTTACTTAAAGGATATTTATCAAGCATATGTCCATATTTCCATATTCTCCCCATGAAGTTAAGTGTGAAATAGCTGTAACCTCTCAGGAACTCCAAACAAAGATGGTCCAGGATCAGCTGAACACATAGGAGACTTGAATCAGTTATCACAAAATATCATTGGTCAGTCAGGCACCCTCTTAACACTGCAAGATTGCTTAGAGAATCCTGTAAATTTTAGTCATGTAGCTCAGAGAGTATTGCCCAGTGGTTCAACGTAGACCCACTGAACAGTAGTTCATGGTTTATGGATCAGGGATGAGGTTAGGATAGTCATAATTTAGGATGGTAAAAAAGATAAGAAGAATAAAAGGAAAGGTAAGAAAAAGAGCAGAGACAGCCAATTAAGATCAATAATCATTGACCTGTGTTTTAGCAAATTTAAAGAGGAGTAAACAGAATCCTAATTCTTCTGATTTACTTAGTTATGTTGAAGTTACTCTAAGGGACACTTAAAAATATTTGTCTTCACAAATATGCTTAGATAACCCTTTTAATGAGCTTCTTGGGCGTTTGCCAATCAATTGGATATATAGTATTTTTTTCACCATTTTGTACCAGGTAACACATAAATTCATGTCCACTGTTTAGACCAACTGCAGTAGCATTTATGATACAGCAAACTTATGGATAATTCTATTTGCAACCCAATGTTACATTTATAATCAATATTCCATCCTCCACTCATCAAAAACTTTCAGAATAGCCAAAATGAGCCCCTTTTCAGAAAAACAGTGGAGACTTTGTTGTAATGAAACATCTCCCAAGTCCATCATATACTCACACATCATAAACTTATTCTGTGTACTCTGTAACAAACTTTTTCAAATGGCTCTAAAATGAGGGACCAGAGCACATAGATTATGAAGTTTCAAAAAGTGTAATGTGATTTACACTCTTTCATTATTTTCTTAAACTAGAGTTTAGTTGCCGTGATTCTGGGAGTTGACTGGAGCCAAATACCTATTAAGGGAAAGAATATAAATTTTCCATTATTTGGGGATTGCCATATTCTGTCAATGTAATTTAGCACGTTCAATAAATCCTTATATAATTTTTAGAAAAAAATTAAAAATCACCTAAATGTCTAAAAGCCTGAATAATTATAAAAATCTTTTTTTTGCTGCAAATATGAAACACCTACATCAAACATTGTATAAGGCATGTAAGCCAAGATTACCGATTTGTAAGATTACCATTTGATTCCCAAACCTGTTTCTAGCCCTGTGTTTCCCATTTCTATGAATGCAATGTTACCTTCACTCTCCCAGGCATAGAGATGAATACCAACACGCCTTTTAGCTTCTCCCTCCAACCTTCCCTGTAATATCCTCCCTTCGTTTGGCTGGTCACTACTTCTGATTCTTCTGACATTGGTCCTGTTTTTACTATTCAAGTTCTCATTTCCTCACACCTTAGTGATTGTGAAATTCCCCTGCACTTCTCCTCACCTAGGAGCTTCCTCTTCTCTTAGTCCATGTTACGCACCCACGTAAGATTAATCTTCTTGTGTTCATATACTGTATCATAATCCTCTCCTGCTTCAAAAACTTCTATAACTCCCTTACTGCATAGAAAATTCAAGTTAAATTGCTCAGCCTGACATTCAAGGCCTCATGTGATCTGAATTTCCTCCCAGGGACCCCTCCTGTCTACCTTTGAGATGTAACTCCTAGGATGATTTCCCACAACAACCGCTTTCTCAAACACATTTGTGTGCAATTTCCTGTTTCCTACAGTTGTAGACAATTTCTCCCTGCTCTGGCGCTCTACCTGCATCCCCCAGTAGCAGTAATACTTTATCTGTACAACTGCTTTCTTTTCCTTTTTTATTTTTTTTTCCCCCTAGACGGAGTGTCACTCTGTCACCCAGGCTGGAGCACAGTGGCACGATCTTGGCTCATTGCAACCTTCGTCTCCCAAGTTCAAGCAATTCTCCCCCTTCAGCCTCCTGAGTAACTGGGACTACAGACACGCGCCACCACACCTGGCTAATTTTTGTATTTTTAGTAGAGATGGGATTTCATCATGTTGGCCAAGCTGGTCTCAAACGCCTGACCTCGTGATCCACCCACCTCATCCTCTGAAAGTGCAGGGATTACAAGCGTGAGCCACCGCACCTGGCCGCTTTCTTTTTCTTGATAGACTATATGTTCTGTGATGTTAGGTACCATATTGTATCCATCATGGTGTGATTCACCATGACTAACAAGTGATGGGGTAGACATAAGTGAGTATTTATTGAATAGATTGATATATTCTTCTTGATGAACAAATTTTTAATATAAATACTTGCAAATAAAAGGGTCCCCCAGGTTTCCATTACAATTTGTTCATACTTCTTACATTTTACTGGTAAGATAAATGTAGACAGATCCAATAGATGAGTTTTAAAGCCATCTTTTCTGAATCTGTGGTCTTTCATCACAGTGCTGCATGGATGAGTTAATATGTTTCAGTTCTTTGGTTAAAAAAAAAATTCTGAAAATTGCTTGTGTTTATGTTTTAAAGAATTTTGCAATCTATTTTCAACAAAAACATAAATCTAGTCAATATAATGGGGATGAAATAATAATTATGAGAACAATGATCTTTAAAGTATTCTTTTTTCTATTTTAAATGCCATCTCAGAGGCTG
Source organism: Colobus angolensis palliatus (assembly GCF_000951035.1). Lineage (NCBI taxonomy): Eukaryota > Metazoa > Chordata > Mammalia > Primates > Cercopithecidae > Colobus > Colobus angolensis. The sequence continues at coordinate 9,314,175 of NW_012119598.1, read as the reverse complement.
ATGCATGGTTTCATTTTTTCACCCAGTGTGAAGAGAAGGCTTTTTAAAAAAAATTCTTTGTCTGGACTGAAGTAAAAGAATTATAAAAGACCTTAAAATAAAGTCACTTGGGCAACCCTTCTGCCTTGGGAGGACTATATAGAAACCCAACTGGAAAGAGAGATATATTTTCCAAGTTGGGAAGGGTAAATATAAACCTGAACTTGACATTAACTTTCCTTTATGATTCAACGAAGTGTTTAAACATCCTTGAAAGGTAAAAGTTTCTTTTTCCTCCTTAAATAGTCTGCACTTCAGTCACTTGCATCGAACGTTTATAATCTGCTGTGAATTATTTCATCAGTGCTAGAACTAAGAAGTCTCCTGTTTTAATAGAATCCATTCCAAAGTAACACAAACTTACATAACACTTGAATTACGAAAGAGTTCACCACAATGTACTTTCAAATAATCAGTTTCCTTAGTGCATTTAAAATATCATTCAATTTATAACTTCTCAGAAGCATATTTGTTATGCAAATTGAGGTTCATCTCTACTTTGAATGTTAGGTTATATGGAACCTATGTAAAACGAATAAAAATATTTTTAAACTGCACCATGATTTCAGCATATATAGTAAAAGCTCTGAAGTAGGAATCTTTAGAAATTAAGAGTCAGGGGACTAATAGTTATTTCAGAATTTACTGTGTTGGGTGCTATAATATGTTGATGATATGTTACTTACCATTATACCAGGCAATCAATAGACTTATCAGATTGAAACTATAGGCATCCTATTCAGATGTCTTCATACAAAAACCAAGTTGTTCAACATTATATTATTGTAATATTTTGGTAAAGACTTTGAATCAATTATTATGTTTTACTAAAATATTTCACCCTACTGAAGTATTTTCTATGCAAGTAAACCATTTAATATAATATGGACAATGAGGAAAACTTCCTTTCTCTCTCTAAATGTAAAATACTGGAACATCCATTTTAATTATCATATATAAACCTGAAAACTAAATGCCACCAAATACCTATACTAGCCATGCTAGTAGCTTGTATCCCATCCCCTTCTCATCAGAAATTGTGGCAGTGTATCTGCATGTGGCATTGATTTCTGAATAAGCAGCCAAGTTGAGGTGTGATCAGTTATACAGACAAGCTCACTGCACTTTCTTATATCTGAAACATCCCTGGAGGCCCTTGCAATTTCTGAATGTCATAGACTCTAATCTTTATGGATCTTAAGTCCAAAATTAGAAAACACAGAATATCATGATTGCCTACAATATGAAATATTCACAAGTGTAAGCAAAACCCATTTTCTTTATATAAAAAAGTACTTTATATTGAAGTGCATGATCAACCACCTTCTCTACAGTAACTTGCTTTTAAAAAAATGAACAAATATGGAACAAATTTAAATTTTCTATCCAAACTTATTGAAACCACACCTCACAACTATTATTCTAATGGATATTATTTGCTTCCATTTGATTGTTTACAGCTCAACCAAACTTTTAATAGCTCTCCGTATTGTAAATTCTAAAAGTTCCCATACTGCCTTGACATCTTGGAGCCTCACAAGGCTTCAAAGGCCTCACCGTGAATTTCTCTGCTCTCATCAGATATGCAACCCCCTCTCTCAAAGGGAAAGTCTCCCCATCTCTAGCTAGTCCCCCTATGTGCTGGGCCAGCTGCACTCCATCTGGTTCTCCACCCAACAGGTTTCACTTCCCTACCAGCCCATGAAATCATCCAAACAAGCCAATCACACCCTTCCATAGGAACCAGAGGCCACCTCACCCTCTTGTTGCTACAAAGCCTACACTCCTATGCCCTTCGGGGTTCACTCTCCTCCTGAGCCCGCCCTATGTGACTCTGCATGGAGCACAGTGTCTTCTTCCCCGGGACTGCAAATATGTGTGGCTAATAAGCTGCTGTCAATCTCATGGCTCCCAAGTTGGGTGTTGTGTATTTGGTCATCTTGTCATTGGAACTGGCGATTTCTCCTTCACCAATGGGGTGAATAGAAGGTATCGAAATACTCTTTTGATTTTTAAAATTCAGAGTTAGTAGGTGAACAGGCTTTATCTTACATGTCACGGAAAGGATTTTATGTTTTACAGCCCTGCCACGCCCATGCTGCTAGATGAAGAAGGCAGGGATAATGTGAGACAGAAACCAGCTCTGTCCCTGTGTTTGGGTGTAACCAGGCTGTGTGGGACAGACAAAGGAATGACGAGAACTAGGACAAAGAAAGACTGAGGAACACAGCGGCATCTCTGACATTTTTCTACACTGGAATAAGTTTTCTCTTCTCGACAAAAATTATACTGAGAGTCTATTAGATATTTCAAACATTCAGAAAATGAGGCTGAATATTTCACAAATCTCATTAGATGTCTCTCTTACTATTTTAACTTAGGTTAGCCAGAAACCCGGAGATTAGGACTCTAGAGTCAGTGCTTTATTTGGGAGGTGAAGAAATGGGATGAGGATTAGTAGGAGGTAATTACAGTGTTTTATCAAGCAAGATGTCACTATAGATATTTGGAGCTTATTTCCACTGGGAGACTCTGAAAGACAGTGCAGTACAGCCACCTCAGAGAAATCTCAGTCAAGGTGGAGGGAGATGGGTTATTTATCCACAATCCTGAGATGGCTGAACTCAATAAGAATTTTCAGGTACCCTTATCCTCCCTACATAAGGACCACCCTCTTTCAAACAGCCCACAGAACCCCTGTCCCCCAACATCAGTCTCTATTGCTTGTCCAGCTTTATTTAATTTATACTTCTTATCATCTCCACAAGTAGTACAATTTTTTTTCTGTTACCTGTGTCATTTACAGGGAAGATCCAAATGACTAGAGACTTGTTTTGTTCACTTCTGTAACACCAGGGAACAACCTAGCATATTGTAGGCACCCACTAAAGAATGAATGAATGAATACATAAATTCCACGGGGAGAAGTTCTGTGAGCAGTGAGATTTAACAGCGGGGCCAGAGCACCAAACTCCTACTGGTGTGCTACAATAAAATGTTAGGGCTGAATGTGGGGCCAAAGCGTGCACACATGGTTCCCTAAAGGTGCAAAACCACTGAGAGAAGCAATGGACTCAGCGACTCTTCTCCAACATCACTCCTTTGTGCGACCGGCCCATGGGAAGCTGAGATGACTCCTTCTCATTTGTCTTACCAGCATAGCTTTTTTGAAAGTAATCCCACATCACTCCTTGACATGTTTGTGGTAGCGCAGGCTATGCTATGTGGGTCTTTCCTGCACAGAACTATTTTCCCCACTAAAATGTAAGTTCTTGAAAGAGGAAGTTGTGTCCAATCCACAAGTGTACTCCAGTCAGAGGTGGGCAATTATGGCTTATTAAAACAGGAATGAATTCATGATCTATTAGTTATTATTCATTGCATGTTTAGTGGTGTGGCTTTCAGAAACAGGGTTAGTGGTCATTCTGATCTGTAAAGCAAGGATTTTCACCCATCCCTCATCCATGCAGGTAAAAGGAGCTCCCCTTGGCATTTGAGTCAAGACTATTCAATTCTCTGCGCTGTCTTATTTGGCTCCATATTTTCTAAGATGAAAGCTATTATAGAACTTGGTTTCTATGATGCTTTGCTTGTGGTTTTTCTCCTCTTCCCCAGCCTGCTAAAGTCTCGGACTTTCTTGAGGACTCTTGTTCTATTGTTAGCCTCTTGGGTGTTGGTGTTCTTCAGATCCTTCCCTGCACCACATTCCATTCTTATTCTAGATAATTCTCTTTGAGTTATCTTATCGTTTGCAAGTCCGTATTCATCACACACAGTCTCCTGAAGCCCAGGTATTTTACTTCAGATCTGATCTTTCTTCTGAGTGTCCAATCTGCTTACTAACCAGCTAACTGAAAATATCTTCTGGGCATCACATGAGCCCCTCAAACTCAGTAGATGCAAAACTAGGCTCATCATCCTTCTCCCTACACCTGCTCTTTTGCATGTGTTTCCTATTTTCAGGAATAGTAAAAATATTCAACCACATTTACCCAAGCTGGAAATTCTTTCATCGAGTCTTTCTTTTCATTCACTCACTCATCTACAGTGAAACAGCAACTTCAGTCTTTACCTTCTGATCTTTCTCAAGTCTTCCCATGTCTCTTCATTCTCCACTGCCCTTCCCCTATCAAGATGGCATTGCCCTTCCTCTGGGTTGCTGCACCAGGCTTCTAACTAGTCTGTCTCCAGTTTTTCCCCCTTCCATACATTCCCTGTGCTATCACAAGAGTAATCGTTCTAGAACACAAGTACCATGTTTTACTCCTCTGTTTAATATCTTTCAGTGATTTCTCATTGCTCCTAAATCAATCCAGAGTCTTATCATTGCATATAATACTTCAAATAGATACCATAATTTCAGTTCCAGCATTGTCTCTTATCATTTCTTTCTGAGAATTTTATTTTCCAGTTATATGGCACTTTTTTCAGTTTCTCTATGTGTTATGCTTTCTTCTTATTTCTGCAACATTTTGAGTAAGCTGTTACCTTTGCTTAAAAATTTATTGTTTCCTCTTTCCCCTTATCTGTTATTCACTTTTCTGGTCTCAAATTAGATGCAGCTTCCTCAAGACAGTCTTTGCTGACCCCCACAAATCCAAATTAGGTTCCTATTTTATATGTTTTCAAAGCTTACCCTATCATAGCCCTGTCTTGCAATTGTCTGTCAACATTCTCTTTTAAACTACAAGACATGTGAGACAGATGAGGTATCTAATCTTTTTGATTAAAGAATCTATCACAATGCCTAGCACATAACTGGTAATCAATAAATATTTATTGAATGAACTAGGAAACTACTAGTAAAGTTGATTGGTCACCCCTGAAGTACATTCAGAAAAGAGGTATAGAGATATCCTAGGAAAAAAATCAAAATATCCATAAATAATTATCAAAAATTATTTTTATCATGCTACCTATTGCTATTCAAGCCACTAATTATGTCTGTGAATGATAAGTACCCCAAAGTGTTCCATTTGAGAGATATTCTTCTCACTTTTTAGTTGGCTAACCAATATAAATGCTGCGCTCAGCAAATTCTAGGCAAATGGGCTGAATATTTATAGATTTAGGTTGATTTTCCCACAAATTTGTAAATCTGCCTACCAAGGCCTATGAATACAAATCTTTGGGTAAATATATCTATAAATTCAGATCTCCCCACATTTTGAAAGAATGTTTCTATAGCTTTTTGCAAGTGTTGCAAACCTGAATGATTTGATAGGCATAATACCAGAGCTGGCTTTTGGAATTTTCAAGTATGCCAGGAGAAAAAAAGTGTGTGCGCGCGTGTGTGTGGGGGAGTACACATGTGTGGATGCATATATTTGTATATATACGCATTCAGTAAATACATTTTTCAGATTGTAATTACTAAGCTTGTTCCTAAGGAAAGTGTATGTTCTAGAATGGAGAGGATAGTTCCTCCTGGATACAATGATTCGAACGCAGTAAGCCACACCTCCACTGCCTTTTCATCTCTAAAACCTGAAAGATTCAGTGAAAATAGTGTTAAGCAGTTGGCCACTGGTGTTTCTCATAGAATCAAGGTTCTATTTGGTGGATGTTTTCACAATTTGCATAAAATTAATCTAACCTGGAAATAGATTCCTGTGTCTAGCTCAAAACTAATAATGAAGTGTAGCAGTTGCTGAGCACCACCTAACACTTTCATTGTTTGCCCCACAGGTTAAAAATGATCAGTGACAAGATAACAAGGTGTAAATTAAAATTTTTCTCAGAAAAGGTTTTGGGAAAATCCTTTAGAATGGCCTACATTTTTCTGGTTTTGAGACCACCCTGAGTACTTCCTTTTTTTTTTTTTTTTTTTGAGATGGAGTCTTGCTCCATCGCCCAGACTGGGGTGCACTGGTGCAATCTCAGCTCACTGCAACTGCAACCTTCACCTCCCAGGTTCAAGCGATTCTCGTATCTCAGCCTCCCCAGTAGCTGGGACTACAGGCACCTGCCACCGCTCCCAGCTAATTTTTGTATTCTTAATAGAGACGGGGTTTCACCTTGTTGGTCAGACTGGTCTCGAACTCCTGATCTCAGGTGATGCACCCATTTCGGCCTCCCAAAGTGCTGGAATTACAGGCATGAGCACAAAATTGTTGAGAATCTCTAAAGCAGTTTATAAGAAAAAATTCATCTCCTTGAAGTTCATCATCTGGAAATTCACCTTCTTTTATATATGTGGTAGGCTACATTTTTCAGAGATGAAGGTGGTATCAAGAAATCCAACATTCCTCAGAGGAGAATGTCAGGAGCTATTGAATGTCAGTTACCAGTTACCGGTGGCTCAGAGTTTCCTTCAGAGATTGATCAGCGTCCAGGGACCAGTGCCATCCTTACTGGCTGAAATGACGTCAAAACTGTGATCTGTGATCAGCATAAGGATTGAGCTGCCCTAGCAAAGAGGGACTCCTTGTGAATGAAACTGGTGTATCCTTTCCTAGTTGATTTCCACTTCTCCTTCTTCCTTCTTCCTTCTTCCTTCTTCCTTCTCCTTCTCCTTCTCCTTCTTCTTCTCCTTTTCTTCTTCTTCTTCTTTTTCACCAGCGTTTCACTCTTGTCGCCCAGGCTGGAGTGCAGTGGCACGGTCTCTGCTTACCACAACCTCCGCCTCCCGGGTTCAAGCGATTCTCCTGCCTCAGCCTCCGGAGTAGCTGGGATTACAGATGCCCACCACCACGCCCAGCTAATTTTTTGTATTTTTAGTACAGATGGGGTTTTGCCATGTTGGTCAGGCTGGTCTTGAACTCCTGACCTTGGCCTCCCAAAGTGCTGGGATTACAGGCACGAGCCACCATGCCCAGCTATTGATCTCCACTTCTTAACTTGAACATTGGCTTTAAATTCTATTGCTTAGTTTGATGAATCTGCAACTCCTTATTCTAACCCAAGCTGTTTTCCAGAGTGAAGTTTACTATTCATTTTACCTTTGATGTCATTCCAATTTTGGACCCCATTCTTGCCTAATTGTCTTAAACCCATTTTCCTAAATCCTGTCTCATAGAACAGTCATATACCTGACTCAAATTTTTGTTTTAGCACTCAACATTATCTCTAAGGATACCACTGCTCATACAGGGAGGGAGGGATTTTCTGGATCACAATATGCCATTGGGCCAACCTAGAAAACAAAGAGGTGGTTTATCAGGTTGTTTACTATCATGATTTTGATATTCCTTCATCCTTATTACTACATTTAACCATAATTATTTGCTTATTCACCTTATTCTTCATTGACCCATTCGCCTCCCACCCTAGATAGTTACTTCTTAGAGACAAAAAGCAGGTCATATTTTCCTATGTATCTACCCAACAGATTATGTAAGATTTTGAAGTAAAATTGTAATTATTGAAAATGGAAAGTCATTAAAATGTATCTCCACAAAAATAAGAGATAAATTGAATAAATTTAAAAATGAGAGGTGAAATGTACAGGACTAAATCTTGAAATACTAAAATTGCATTTCAGAATATCTCAACTAATGAAAAGATATTTTGATGAGAAAAATTATTTACTAGGATAAATGTATATACTCCTTGAGAATAAAATGGAATTAAGAAAGGCTTTATCTTGTAACATCTATGTTGGTGGAGGATTCAAAGTAATCACAAAGAAGGAGATGTTGCATGATACAATTTCTGTTATAAAATATTTGTTGAAGAAAATTTCTCTGAATGAAGACAAAAGGAAATCATATTTGTGAAAATATGGTCAAAGAAATTGAATAGCCTTTTCTCCAAAGAAGATCTATAAATTGCCAAAAAAAAAAAGCACACGGAAAGATGCTCAACATCACTAATCATCAGGGAAATGCAAGTCAAAACCATAATACAGCATCATCTCAGACCCATTACTGTCAAAATAACAAATTCTGTATGATTCCACTTATATGAGGTACCTAAAGCACTCAAATCAATAGAGACATCGGCTGGGCACGGTGGCTCACGCCTGTAATCCCAGCACTTTGGGAGGCCAAGATGGGCGGATCACCTGAGGTCAGGAGTTTGAGACTAGCCTGGCCAACATGGCAAAACCCCATCTCTACCAAAAATACAAAAACAAACAAACAAACAAACAAACAAATAAAAAACACCACACACACAACTAGCTGGGCACAGTAGCATGTACCTGTAATTTCAGCTGCTTGGGAGGCTGAGACAGAAGAATCCCTTGAACCCAGGAGGCAGAGGTTACAGTGAGCCGAGGTCACACCACTGCACTCCAGCCTGAGCAACAGAGCAAGACTCCATCTTAAAAAAATAAAAAATAGAAACCCAGAGTAGTGGTTACCAGCAGCTGGGGAAAAGGGGCAATGGGAATTAGTGTTTAATGGGTTCAACGTTTCTATTTGAAATGATGAAAAAGGTCTGGGCATGGTTGGTGGAGATGGTGGCACAACAATGCAAATGTCCTGAATGTCACTGAACTGTCCACCAAAAAATGGTTAAATTAATAAATTTTATGTTATGTCTTGTTAATCACAATTTTAAAAATCTTTTTTTAATTATTGAGGTCTAAAGGGAATAGTTTATTATTTGCAAATTTCTCAGCCATAAAGTACTAACATTTCAGTCTTCATCTGTGAAATGAACAGGGGACAAAGTGGTTTTCTTTAAGCCAAACTCTGCCTGAAAGAAGCTGACTACATTAAACTGTTCATGAAGTTATAAAGTCTCCATTACACTAGAGCCTTTAGTATTGTAAAAATTTTCACATGAAAATATAATTTAGTTTTAGGTTGTATAAATTATGCATTATGAACATCATACATAGTTTTGTTATTAATAATAATGACAAACTAAAATCGTAGCATATTCTAGTTTTCTAAGGTATCGCCTCATCTATTGTCTCTAACTTTATCCTCAATGCAACCTTGTACGAATGAAGACAAGGGTATTAAGCAATTTGCTTAATGGCAGATGTGGGAATAAGATCCAGATCCTCTTGGGTGTGTTCAATAATTACTTGTTTATGAACTGACCACTTGGGATTCTCCTAGAGAAAAAACGCTATGAATCTTAGGCCAGCCCATTGACTCCCTTATGTCAATTTAAGTTAAAACAAAGTTACCCACTGAAAACATGTTTTGATTATGTGATAATTTTATTCATAAAATATCCCTAATTATAATAGCCAAATTAAGTTTAAAAATTAAATCTCAAGTCTCCCTTTGAAGTCTCAAATTTTGAATGGGTTACAATGATCTGTGCCACAGACAAGCTATACCATAAATTACATTAAAATGTGGGCATAAATCTTATTAAAGTAGGTAATCGAAGGTGAAATATAAATCATGAAAAAGTAAAAAAGGGGAAAATGTTGTTTTATTTTTTAAGCAACAAAAGAATTAGATGTAATGACAACTGATAAAATGATATAATGCAAATAAAAAATTCTCAATACTAATTATGCAGACTAAAAAAAGAAAATGAGAAAGTTCATATTAGGTAAGGTAGTCATTAATAAAGTCCATTGAAGGCCTCCAAGAACCAGAAACAGTGATTTTTAATGTAAGTATCGAGGTGGATACTGGGGAGCCAATAAAATTGGTGTGTGGATGAATTTTATAAAGGAGTAGAGAGATGAACATCAAAGCCAGAGTTTCAACAGAAGTAGAACTGAGGCAGAACTTTATAAATAGTACAAGTTTTATGTACCTAACTCTGTGGACAGAGATTCAAATCATCGATTTTTTTTTCATTTGAGGAAGCTGAGGTCCAGATATACTAATTAATTAGTCCCAAGTCATAGTTAGGCTGAAGTCAAGATTCATATACAGGCTCACTCTAACATTCTCAAGGCTTGGCAGAGAGGACAAAAAGGCCCACGTATCCCATGCCACAGACCACACGCCACAGCCCCCAGCCTTCCCTTTTATCTTCCCTCTCCTGGCTCCTTCGTGCAGCATGAAGGGCCACACATCCTCATGCACACATCCATGCACTGTGGGCATCTCAGCCTGCAAGTCCAAGATCTGCCCATGTTCCCCAAATCCCGGCACTTGTGCACCCCTCAGATTTATAAATGAGTAAGTCATGGGTGCAGCTGAGAAGGTGGATCTGGGGAAGACATCAAGGCAGAGCCAGGAAGGGGACTCAGGCTCTTTGAGCAGGGAACTCTGCGCCCTAGGTACCCAGATCATGGTGCAGAAACTGGAGCTTGGGCCCTAGTGGGCACTTTCCCTTGACCCCAGGGATTCCTCATGCTGTGAGGAGGGGCATGGTTAGAATAAGCTAACGCGGGTCCTATGAAGCATGTTCATTTCATTGGCGGCTTCCCTTCTGAGGTCTAACAGTGGCATTTTGTATAAATCCCTTACGTCTACATAGCAATTGTGGTCAACAAAGCTGTTTTACACACATGATGTTATTTGATCATCCCAGGACACACACGAAGTAGAAAACACAGGTGTCATTGAGGAAATTGTGACTTGAGATATGAGACTCAGCATCCGAAAGTTAGAAAGAAACAGACCTCAAGCTTGACACCACCTACCTCCACTCTGCTTTCATTTCCTCCATTCTGTATCCATTCCCCCTTCAAGAACTTCTCAGTAAGCCATTCTTTATGGTGTGAAAAACACTAAGCTAGATCACAGCCAAAATGCAGGGGCCAGCTTGGGACTTCATTCAAGATATTTGGCTTTGGGATTTGGGAAATATTCACCATGAATAAAGTTAATATTACACATACACTAGCACAAATTTCTAATGAATTGTCTTAGTCTAGTCAGGCTGCCATAAATTTATTTTCACATACTTTTGGAGAATAGAAGTCTAAGATTAAGGAGACAATCAACTTAGTTTCTGATTGGGCTCTCTTCCTGGCTTGCAGACAGCCACCTTCTTGTGACCTCACATGGCCTTTCCACAGTATGGTAACATGGAGGAAGAAGGAGCCCTGTTGTTTCTTCCTCTTCTTTTAAATATAATTATTTATTTATTTTACTTGTCAAATAAGAATTGTATATATTTACTGTGTCCATGTTGTTTTGAAATATTCTGTTTATCTTCTCATAAGGGTACCAGCCCTATCGAATAAGGTGTCCATCCCTGTGACCTAATTTAAACTTGATCACCTCCTCACAGGCCCCATTTCCAAATACAGCCACATTAGGAATTAGGGCTTCAACACATGAATCTTGGGCCAGGGACGTAAACATTCCATCTAATATTAATCCAGACAAAAGATGCATTTCTATCACAAAAGTGATGCCCAGTAAGTTATTATTCACCATATATAGAGCTGATTAAACACAGAACTGCTTAGCTCTGCTTCATTCCAAAAACATATGATTACTTTCTTTGTGTCGGAAGGCTTTGAAGAGCTTTACATTCTAGATTGACCTACATAGAATTGCAAATGCATACTAAGTGTGATGCCAGACACTCACAGCATTCCGTGGAAGTCTGTCCCAACTGATGCTGTTATAAGCAAAATCTAGATCCAGATTCCTTCACTGCTCCCCACTAGCCATGGGTCAGTATTTCTCAGCTGCTGATGGGTTCACCCTAACAAGGAGCTAGAGGAAGTTAACTTGCCCAGGATTTTTTTTCCAGGGATAAATATATGTAAGATGATACTTTACATACAATTTTATCTCCTGCCACATTTAATCATTATTCACTATTACGGTCAGAAATATTTCATGGGCCAGAAATCATGCTAAGTGCTGAGGAGACAACAGTAAGCAAAATACACATGGTACCGCTCTCAGGAAGCTCACAGTTGACTGCTGGCAGCCATTTTATTGTGCCATGAAAAACCTTTCTGTGATGGTAAGTTTTATGTTTGCATTGTCCAAAATATGAAACTGCTTCCTAATGTTGAGCATTTGTGATTTTTATAACAATGAAGTGATTTTTTTTTTTTTTTCTGATATAAAGTCTCACTGTTGCCCAAGCTGGAGTGCAGTGGTGCAATCTCAGCTCACTGTAACCTCCACCTCCCAGGTTCAAGCAATTCTCCTGCCTCAGCCTCCTGAGTAGCTGGGACTACAGGCACATACCCCCATGCCCGGCTAATTTTTTTGTATTTTTTGTAGAGACAGGGTTTCACTATGCTGGCCAGGCTGGTCTTGAACTCCTGACCTAGTGATCCACCCACCTCGCCCTCCCAAAGGGCTGGGATTACAGGCACTAGCCACCAATGAAGCGATTTTTATAACACTTTTAATTTGCAATGTTTATAACAATGAAGTAGCTATGATAGATAGCACTGTACACATGCTCTATTATTTCCTTGGGATGGAGTCTACAATCTTGTTTTAAGATTTTAATGTAGATTAATCCCATAATCAATGGAAATAATTTTTAATCTACATGAGATAATATATTTTAAACCCTTGTACAATAAAGAATGTCTTCTGCTTTTACAAAAGAAAGATAACACAGTCAGGTGTATGATTGTTGAGACAGAATATTTTCTTGTCAGGGATCTATGACAAGATTGCCATCATTTTCAGTTATTTGAATTTTGAATTGTTTGAAAATTATTTGAAATTATTTTCATTATTTCAGTAATATGGTTTGGCTGCGTCCCCCACCCAAAATCTCATACTGAATTGTAATCCCCATAATCCTCATGGTGAAGGGAGAGGCCAGGTAGAGGTAATTGAATCATGGGGCAGTTTCCCCCATGCTGTCCTTGTGATAGTGAGTGAGTTTTCAAAAGACCTGATGGTTTTATAGGAGATTGGTAGTTCCTGTTGTGTTCATTCTCCTTCCTGCTGCCTTGTGAAGAAGGTGCCTTGCTTCCGCTTTGCCTTCAACCATGATTGTAAGTTTCCTGAGGCCTTCCCAGCCATGCTGAACTGTGAGTTAATTAAACATCTTTCCTTTATAAATTACCCAGTCTCGGGCAGTTCTTTATAGCAGTGTTAAAACAGACTAAGACACTTAGCTTTTCAGAGATGTATGAAATCGGTTTGATTTTTCCTCTTTTAATAGTATCTTTTGTTGCTGTTGTGCCTGGATGCTTTACAGGTTTATTTTTAATTTATTTGTGTATATTAAATTATAACATTGTACACCTTAAATATAAACAACTTTTTCTTGTCAATTATACCTCAATAAAGCCGGAAAGAAATTTTAGCAACCTCCATTTTTATCTGTGACCTTCCTTATTAATGTTAACTGTCTTTTGATCTGCACATTTACACTATTTTATCTGCTAGTGAAATTATCATCAATGATTCTGAATGTTTGTTTGCTTTTCCCATTAGGAATAGCTACAGTTAGGTTAGAATCCCCATTCTCTATTTTTCAGATGTGTCATCTTTCAATTGAATTTGTTTGTTCACCTGCTGCATGGAAGTTCTTCCCAAATTTGCCCTGGACTCACTGATGTGATTTTCCAAGTGTCAACTCTGCTCTTTATGTCTCCAATATAAATTTTAATTATCCTACTCAATGTATCATGGCACAGAAATTCATCTCTGTCTTATCCATCTCCTACTGCCACTGTTTTCCTTTCATTTTGCCATTCCTCTTGTAATATTCTGTGACTATTCCAGAGAAGCTGCATCTTCATAGCATCTTACTATTAATGCCTAAATAGTTTTGCTTTCTTCTAATTCCTCATACAAATCATTTTCATGATACACTGGCTCTGAGTTTTCAGAATAATGTTTCATGTGCCTTGATGTAGGAGAGCCTTTTATGGACCCTATTCAAGTTTAGTTGCTGTTGATTTTTCTGTTGGTTCATCCAGAAATCAGGAGATATCTGTGCTCACTCATTCACTATTTACCAGTGAACAGTAAATAGTGGTTGATGGGCCCTACCCATCAACCTACTCTCCACACGCTCAGGGGCTGGTTTGTATGCCCCTATTGAATCAAGGGGGCCCAATTACCACTTTCCAGTAGCCTTTTTCTGGGTCTTTCTAAACTTTCTAAACTTCGTATGCATTGTTGAAACTTTTGTACTATGGGTGGATGAAGGGCATAGAAAGCTGTAATTGTCAGTACAAAATGTCACCCACTCAATTCATCCTAGATTTCCTTGTAGAAACAATATCACCCATAGTATAATATGCTGCTACCAATTCTCCAGCCCCAAGGCCACCTTGCACCTGGTTGTTTCATGGGGCTCAGCATTTCTGATTAGAGGAGACACAAGACAGGTGGCCAATACTGTGCCTCAAGGAGTGATGGTTCTGCAGGACAATTGTCTCACCAACAAAGAAGTAGACACTGCAAGAAAGCAGATCTCCCCAATTATTTTTATCAAAGTTAATGCATGGTTCCCTTTTCAGTTTACTTCCATCATCCTTATAGTTATTAGAACATTCTTCCAGATTCTGAAATTGGATTAATGCTAGTGTTGTTTATTTTTATTTATTTATTTGTATATTTGCTTGTTTTTCTTTTATTTTTTTGGTATGGCAATTTTGATCTTTTCATACTTTTATAGGAACTTGTAAAAGTTTACACCTACAGCTGTTAGCTACATGCAATTTTAAACCTGAAAAACATAAAATTTTGATTTGAAAGTCCATTTACACAGGTAGACACATACAGAATTATTTCATTGACCATTGCGATTGCACAAAGCCAGCTAACTCTAAGCTACCATATTAAACTAGTTATGGTTGTGTGAACAGAGGTCAGACCAAAAGCCATCCAAATGCATATCCAAGTGCAGAATGCACCTTGTTGTTCACACCCACTATGTTCATGGCTTTTGATTAAAATAATAAAAATATTTTTCTCCCTAAGTTTGTATCCTTATATGCTTTTGAAGAGACCCCCTAGGTCACTTCATACCATGCAGCAACCACTTTAACATTGTGCCAGTTCTGAAAGAAGATTAAGAGTCAAAGATTTAAAAAAAAAAAAAAGAGTCAGAGATAATCTGGTGAACCTTCCTCACAAACACACACACACACACACACACCTGTACACAAGCATACATGTGTATACATAAACACAATTAGTTGGGAAAACAAGTTAAAGAGATCATCGCAGACTAATCAATCCAGGGCAGGGTTTTCAACACGTCCAACCCATTGCAAAACTTGGTCTATTAGGATGCCCCCCAGAAATAAATGAAATAATGCTTTCCTGGAGAATTATTAATATAGGTTGCATCAATTTTTGCCATAAGTATAAGTTTAACAATATTGAGTCACACCAAAAAATTTTGTCATTATGAGTAAGTACCTTTCAACTATTAAAAAACATGCATAAATCAAAACTAAAAAAACCACAGCGTATGTTCATCTTACATGAGAAGCACAAAAAGAAGAGTATAATACCGTAAATAACTTTTTTCTATTCAAGCTTGCATCGTTATTCTGAAACCCATTTAGAAAACAATAGAATAGGGTACCATGGGAATAAGGGATCATTTTCCATGAGACTTTAATGTGTGATTACTTAGTCACATAATTGAAAGCATGACGGTAGCACAGTGCCAGGGTTCTATCGCCAGGAGATTATACCAAAATAATACAGTCTATTTCACATCTTTTTTTCGCATTTTCCAATACTGAACAAAATTGTATGTCAAGTCATCAGGTAATATTTATAACATAACCAATTTTAGTGATCAGCAAAGAGATGCCAGTCTCTCACATAATGCTGCACAATAATACTGGCTCACATTTGCAAACGTTACTGTCTCTTCACCTTCATTTCTTTTTTGTTTGACTTTACAGCACTAAAGATCAGGAAGTGGTTAGAATCATATGGAAAAAAATGAGAAGAATGTCAAAAGAATGGGTGCAAAACTTAAAAAAAAAAAATTTTTTTTATTGTTAAGGTCTCTATGGTTATATACAAACCACATAAAAGATAGAATAAATGTATGCCCAGTGCTGGGCCTCATGGATAAGAGACTATATTGTAAACAAACATGGTGACCTTTTCAAGCATAAGAGTACCCAGCACAGTACCTAGCACATCATCAACACTGAAAAATATTATTAAGCAAACATTAATTGGTCCATTACTTTTCTTCTAGAAGCTTCTATCCAATAGGAAAACTTGATGAATTATCCAAATAGACTCTTATTAAAATCCTTTCTGTAAGTGTGTTTTCTTTTTGGCCAAGACCCCTAAGTTTTTGAATGAGACAAACCAGATTGTCTAACATCATAGACACTTCTAATTTGTATTAGTGTCCCAGCGTCTGCATTAATAAAGCCATATTATCTGCCCGTGGCCCTGCCTTTTTGCTGTAGAAAGCCATGGCAATCCCATTTAAAATCTTTTAACCTATTCGCTTCATGGTAGCAGCAGTAGCAGAGCCTTCTGGGCTTTGTAACATAATAGTGCCCCTTTATCACGCTGAATGGTTTATTAGAACCTGCTTGTACTGATGATTTAGTTTTACCATGGTGAGGCCACCACTCCAGGGCTTTCCACTCTGTTTGGGGACTCTTCTGTCATTTTAATGTTTAGGGGTTTGTTTGTTTTCTTGTGAAATGGGCTTTCATTTAATTTTAGCATTATTTACATTATTTATTATCGGGAGATAAATTGAAGACTTGGGAGTTGAGAACAGCGCACTGTATTGCAGAATCCCTCTAAAATCTGTAGTGTACCAATATCACTGAGAATATTCTGACTCTCAAAAGTCAACACACAGACTCTTGTTTCAGCTACAGAACCAAATAGAAAAAAATAATTCCTAACCATCTTCAAAAGTTGAATTTCACAAACCCAACTGCTCTGTTATGCTTAATGGAGTTTCAGACCCTGACTAATTACCTTCGTCTTTTTTAATTCTACAGTTTCTGGGTATGGTAAGGGCAAAAAACATAGGCTAAGACCTGAGATCCTAATACCAAATACTGAGTAAAGTTAAACCCCTTGCTTCTTCTTCTTCTTTTTTTTTTTTTTCATTCTACCTTTTAACTCTATCTGCAGGCATGAAATTCTGCCTTTAATTTCATTATAAACCCTGCCTAGTTCCTCTGCCCCATACTTCCATCTCCCCATTCAAGGAGGGACTATGAACAGAACCTCAGCCCACAAGGTACCAGTGGGCTCAGCACCCTTTTGAGGTTAATTCTCTCCAGCCTATTTTGTACACCTACCAATTGGGTTGGACTGGTCTTGGCTTTCTCTTCTGAAATGGGCTTTAATTATCAATACATTTCCCTCTTCGCCCTCCAAAGACCTGAGATTTAATAACAAATCTAATCATAGTAAAAGTAGAATTGAAAAAATAATGCTAATTTTTCAAAAAAAAATGTAATTTTCATAAACTAAGCATAATATCATAGTGAAAAAGTATCGTATTGCTGAATTTATGCTATTTTAGATATGGAAGAACATAATGTTCCAAATTAAGTTTGGTAGATAAGGATTGATTGGCAGATCTCAGCTTCCATTTAACCACAGCATGAGGAATACCTTTGTTTTTTTTTCAGGCCACTTCTCAAATCATCAGACAACAAGAAAGCACTTTTTAAAACAATAATTAAAGGGCTAGTCAGAATAACTAACAAAAACCTTGTCGTTGTAAAATCAATCAACAAAACCCAAAAGCTAAAATTATTCATACCTCCATTCTTAATATCAGCAATGACATGAGAGATTTAATTAGGCGTAAAATGATCAAGAAAACATGGGAAACAACTAAATATCTATAAAACTATTTCTTTAGTAACTATGCTATGGATTAGGCCTTCAACTGCCATTGAAACAGTGAAATTGTTTATATATCTGGCTTTGCAGACCACGATATTCCACGATGTTTGCGATGTAAACTAGCAAAGAACAAAGACAATCGATGAGGGTGGATTCTTCCAAATTTCGGCAGCCTGCAATGCTAAGATACCCTTCCCGGTGACACATCCAAATGAACTCCATCCAGAATCAGACCTTTGCATTTGTCGACCTTTGGTGGAGGGGGAAGAAAAAAGCTAATGGATAAATTCCATGACTACTTTCTTTCTGGTATGCAAATTTTCTTTGGCAAGTTCTGCGTAACAGAAATCTCATTGAATTTAATGAAATCGATGCAACAGCCAAAAGTTAATACCATTTAGGTACCAAATGTGACAATCACCATTATTGTTTGATTGACTTCAAAAAGAAACCTATAAAATATCTCTGATCTCTTGTTCAGTTTCTGAGGATTTCAGAAGAAATTTGGTTAGTAACTTAACATAATTTATTTCTAGTTACTTCTTTTTTTTTTTTTTTTCAAAACTGGAAAATACTATATTGGCATTTGAACTGTTCCACAAATGATTTTTTTTTCTCCCAATATGGACTGATTACAGTCTAAAGCTTCATGCATTCTTTTAATAAATTAGTTATTTGATAAAGCAATAGAATCAAAAACCTCATTTGAAACCACAAGAATAAAGAATAAATAGCATCCAGTGTGACAATCCAAACATAAGGCCGAAGTATCTTTTTGTTCATCATTCACTAAAGCTTGACCTGAAACATGAGTTAAAAGTAACTGCCTAAAACAACAGAAGCCCTCCTGCTTTCTCCTGCATAGCTTCCAATTTGTCTTTGATCTGAGTTTTAAAAACAGAATAAAACTTAGCACTGATTTTTAAGAAAAATATAACCAGATTTCACTTCCTTTTAAATAGATCCTTGTAATGTTGCGTGAATGAGCTTTCTTACTGGAGACAGCACTGACTTATGGCATTAAAGAATCTTAAAACAAGTCCTACAATGGCTTCAGTACAATGCTTAAGAAAACTTCCACCACTTTACTGAATATAACCTGAGGTTTAGAGAGTTCTGAAATTATAAGTAACAAAATGTGTCACTCTGGCTTTCTCTGATGAGTTTTCTTTCTAATACTCTCTATCCTTAGCATCTAGAAGGATGCCTAGTTTGCAACTGGTATTTAGCAAGTATTTGATCAATGAATAGTATTTAAAATGAACGAATCAATAAACATCTTCATTAGCCATGTTAAATATGAAGAGATGGACAGATTTTTCAAAATTCATATCCATAAAAAGAAGTTCCTACAAATGCAGAGGATATGCTCTCCATATTTAATGTAGGAATGGGAAACTGAAGTTAAGTGGCACATGAAAATGAAATCTCCCAAGCAGTAACGTAACCATGTATATCAGGCTTTCTGATTCAGGTTTTTAGGTTCTCCTATGTAGCAAAATATTTAAGTCTAATTTTTTATCTTTTCTTTAAAGCACTCAAGTTTCATGGACTAAATGCTAGTTATTCATTTTAGTACTTTTTTCTACAGTTTTCAGAAGGATAAAAAAGGAAGAAGCAAAAACCACTTTCACCTCTGCTTCCAAAACATGATGTCATTATAATGAAGACAAGCAACGGGACCACAGAGAGATGCCTTCGTTCAGCCTTCAAGTATCCACAGAAAATTATTATTATCTCCCCCACCACACACACACAACACACACACAAAAACAATCTGCAAGATTTTTCAACCTTATCCCAGAGAGAGCCAAAATAAACTGTATTTTCCGGTGAGAAGAAAATTGGTGTTCAAAACCATAGAAAGCATAGATATAAATAACAAATTATAGTTCTGAATATTCATACCTGTATTCATTAGATTTCATTGCCTTAGTTATTGGCCAAGTTGTTATGAGTATTGATATGAATCAAAAGATAAGAGTATTGATTTTGGAAACCAACCCTTCATCTTACCCTTAGTGCCACCATTTTATGGTTGTGTGATTCTGAAGCATACCAACCAAGTATCTGGTAAATATAAAATGTATACAGTTTCTGCACACATATATGTGTGTGTATGTTGCTTTGAGTAACTTAAAAATCATAGATTTTTCTAAAATCTGAAATTTTATTATTGTAGTATTCACAATTTCAAAGCAGAGAAATGTGCAGAGAAATAAAGTTAAGTCCGATGGTAAAAAACAGATTAACTAAATATTGAGGCTATTCATAAAATGGAATTTTATCTTATTAATGAGAATATAGTATAACATTTAAAATACTTAAATCAGCTATATGGACTTTCCGGATATTTTATTTCTACCTAAACTAACATGCTATGATTAATTCTGAGCACCTATAACATAATCTTAAACTCTAATGTGACAAGTCAGAAAAATGAAGAACCTTTTTTTTAACCCAGGCTTTCATAATTTAAAATGTAACCTTTTGGTTTACCTGATGCCTGCAAGCAGTGACATAGATGTTGACAGCATTAATATCACTATTTCTGTCACTAAAATCTATAGCAAATACATTAGCAGCCACAAACGGAGGTGGTTTTTCAGAGAGCTTGCTAATTGCATTGCAGCTGTGAACTTAGTTTTGCAGTGTTCATACAGAAAAACACAGAGCTGAGAAGGAAACACAAACCTTAAGAAGACTGTAAACAGATTGATAGCTACTTTTGAAGCCATGTATTTGTATTTAGATTATATATCATGTTCACATTATTGATATTGTAGACTGATATTTTTCAAATCTTGATCAAAGAGATAGAGACTATCTATTAGTTTGAGACAGAACAATTTACCAAATACTCTAAATTAAAGTTAGGAATTTAATTGAGTACAAGAGCAGATCTACATTAGAATCTAGGATGAACTGAATTCTTACTCTTCTTTAATTTGACTATATCTACCTTCAGTCTCCCAATGCCCTCCAGGGCAAAGAAATCTCCTGTGTTCAAAGCACAAGTCCTTGAGTTCCTGGTGATAACCTTAGAGAATGTAGTCAAAGATGACCTATCAGAGAGGAGTAAAGCTGGGTTTCCAAAATAAGCAACCTTATCTGTGTAGCCTACACTTTTAAATGCCACATAGCAGTTTGCCCTTCTATCAAAAGGCACACTTATCCGCCAGATACTCCTGGACAACAGAGGAAATGTGATTTTCAATTCTGAGCAATTAGTAATTTTTAAAAGCCATCACTCTGTTTCTATCATAAAGAATAAATACAATTCATTATCATATCTCTGCACCCCAATTTTGCTGTTTTCTTTAAAAACCAAGTAGCATTAACAGTTAAAAATCACTTTCCTTATTCCATCTGCTGAAAATCCCAAATCTTTAAGACTGGAAAGAAGTTTTTCAATTACTGGCTTTCCTTCTCATTTTGCACATGGAAGAACATAGTTAGAGAGATGATGAGTATGATGAGGGCCCCTTCCGAAGTCATAGGCTGGTTGGGGCCCCAAACCCCTGGCTCCCTGACCCTACTCATTCCACTGCCTGTCTCAGCAGAGAGCTCCAAGGATGTACATTTCTTAAAAGTCAATGCTCCTCACACACCTTCAGAAAAAACATAAAGAGGGTATTCATTAGATTTCATTGCCTTAGTTATTATCCAATTTGTAAAAGGATAAAGACATTTTTGTTTAAAGCATCATGATACACCATTGGGCAATGGTCATAAATTCAATATTCTCCTAAGAATTACTCTAAGAATAGAAAAGGACAGGTATACCTTTATTTGATAGCACTGCCATACCGTTAAAAGAAAAGATACTTTCCAAATAAAACAAGTCATTGGCAGTAAAATGCGGGGTTTCCCCACCAGTTTTAACATCAAATAATCACATTAGGAAGCCCCAACTGCCAGTGCCAAGAGGACAAAGGGACTCATGAATGGCGTGTTGTTAGATCATCCTTCTTCAACGTGTCCCTCCTTTTCCTTTTATTCTCTGTTCTTTGTGATTGCCTAAGCCCAAAACATAATTTTATGATTGACTTAATCTATGACTTTGTGATTAACTTGATTCATGTGGAACTTAAAGATGGAAGCATATCACATAACCTATAAGAAAGCATTCATGGTTCATAAGTTATTTAACTAATGCTTATTCTAAACCCTCACATATCATGATTTGCCCTGAAGTGATAACTGAGAATAGAAGATAAAAGAAAATGACTCAGGAATAATTGGACATTTTATATTTGAGATTTAAAATTTAGCAAAACAATCTAGACTTTGTTCCTCCAATGAAGTTTCATGTAGTTGAAACAAATAAAATCAGAGTTTACTAAGCACAGTACTTTATTCATCTTATGTCAATATTGAAATAAAGGGACAGGGTACTTGAAATTGCTATTGTTTTGAAAAGAAAAAGGGGGGTCTATTTTATTCCAACTCAAAATACATTATAAAACTGGACATAAAAATAACAAATTGCCAAAAATGATAAAACTTAATTCCTTAGAAGTAATAATTGAATTTTAGTAGATCTGTGTGTTTCATAAATATCAAGTAAAATAGTTTATTGTACTACACTTTTGCAGTTGAACTTCAATCTACGTTAATTCATTACAACTCTACATATTGGATTTTATTTTGCAGCAATTTATGCCATAAAGATGATAAAATCAAACTGCGAGAGAATGGGATTCAAAAGGAACGTGACAGATATTTTGGTTTAAGGGCAAAGGCATGAGTTTGAATCTCACACAGACTCTCACCTTGCTTAAGATACACGATCTTACACAAGCTGTTTCGCTGCTTTGGGCTTTGACTTCCTTTTCTATATAGAGGTGGGTAAAAAATACCCACCTCAAGTGCTTATTTTAGTCAGAATTCTAGGGTCACAGGGTTGCTGTTCAACAGTGGCATTCTTACTCTTATTATCTAATTTCTCTTCACCCTCTTTCTTTGAAATGGGAAAATCCATCCAAGAGCCAGGGTCATTCATGTTGTCAGGTACCACCCCTGGGGGAATTTGCTTTGTTTGTTTCAAATGTGCCCTTTGCCCAGGCCTTATGCTCAGGCTGTGTGGATAAAGAGGGGGAAAATCTTTTAATACTGAAAACTGGTTTGATTCCTACTCTTAGTAGCTGAATACCTAAAAGGGAGGACCAAGGGTCCCCAGGGAACAG
Source organism: Colobus angolensis palliatus (assembly GCF_000951035.1). Lineage (NCBI taxonomy): Eukaryota > Metazoa > Chordata > Mammalia > Primates > Cercopithecidae > Colobus > Colobus angolensis. The sequence continues at coordinate 9,291,332 of NW_012119598.1, read as the reverse complement.
CAGTAAGTGTCTGTAGTAACATGAGATATAAAATAACTGTATACATTGCTGTTGCTTATTTCATATGTCATAACTCAAACGTCCCACTCTGAAGTATTTATCAGTCCAGTACTATAACAGAACCCCACAGACTGGGTGGCTTCAACACGGAAATGTATTTCCCACAGTTCTGGAGGCTGGGAGGTCTGAGCTCAGGGTGCCAGCATGATTGAGGAGTTCTGGGTGACCCTTCCTTGGTTCATGGAGAGCTGTCTTCTTACTGTGCCCTCACATGGCAGAGAAAGGGAGACCATCTTTCGTGTCTTTTTAAAGGTCACTAATCCCATTCATGAGGCCTCCACTCAAAATCTAAGGCCCGGCCTCCAAATACCATCACGTTGGAAATTTAGTCTTCAACATAAGAATTTAGGGGGAATACGGGAACACAAGCCTTCTGTCCATAGCAGATGGAGTAGGGAGACTTTGTAGGCTGGCAGGATTCAAGGTTACATGCCAGCTGTTAGCGTCGGCCCTCTCACTTCCCTTACCTGACCCTTCTCCTGATGCCTTCATTTCTCTTCCTCTAGTCCCCCCAGGTGCCACCTTAGAGGCAGGGCTGTGCTGTTTTCCGCTGCCACTCTGCCCTATCTATCTATTCCTCTAGCAAACTTCCCTTCCTTCCCTGCTGTTTAGTTAGATAGTATGAGGAAAGTGCCTACTTCATTCCCAGGGAGGTAAGTGACTATTTACTTTTATCTTCTGTGGCGCATTTACTTGAAAATCCAAATAAATCTCGAATGGACCATATCCTAAGCAATGTGAACAACATTTTCAGGGGGTGTCTGGTCACTCCTTTGAAAAATTGGGAGTACAAGGAATCCAGACGAGCTAACTTTGCACATGAAACGTGATTGCAGCAGCATCTCTAAACGGGAAGCTCGCTTCCAGCCTAACACCCAGGGGAAGGCTGGTCTCTTTATTTACAAAACTCCTAGGGCTCATGGGATTTACTTTCTTTTAGCTCATTAAAGCTTCTCTTTCTAAAAACAGACCTTTCAGCTTTCATTTCTCTGCTGGTAGCTCTTTAAGGACTCCACTCTCCCTTCTGATTTCTGCTCCTTGGACACGGATTCCCTCATGTTGTACTGATTCATCCACAACCAGGGCTCCCTTCCTGACAGCTGGCCTGTGCTTTGTTACGGGAGTTCCCCAACCTAGAGCTGGCTCACTTCATCATTGTTAATTTACAGTGTCACAGGTGTATTTCCGAACAATTTAATAAGTGTAATTGAATCCATTATACAGCAAACAAGTTGTTTCACAAAATTCTATTCATTGGGTTGCCTTCTACTGAGGAACACCAGTAGTTATTCTCATGATATAGAATAGTTAATAATCCAGGCATCCCTGCAGAAACAGAAAAATCATCCTGAACACACATACCTCTTCAAATGACTACAGTGATCGCTGGCTTCCAGCCAATGATAAAGAATGTTTTAAAAGAGCTAGGATTTTTCATACGATAAATGAATACTTCAGATTTTTCTGTTTTTTTCTCTCTTTTTTTTTTTTTAGGAAGGGACTGTATCACATAACATGCCTTGTCTATATTCGGAAAATGAGAACCAGATTATTATATGCATCCACTTACTTCAGGAGCACTGCTATGCCTCAGCCATTTGAAGGGTTTGCTTAATTATCTTGCAGGTGAAGAGTAAGAGCTTTATGGCTATCTAAAGATGCTGCTAATGTAGGATAAAATGCCTTTTCATGAATGTTTTTGAGGTTTAACGTTAACGCACTATATTATTACTCCACAGAGGGAAATGAAATGTAGTGCAAAAAACTAAATGCACCCAATGCATCAAATCAAGGCCAAAGAAGAATTGTGTTTCATGGAGAAACGTTGTCACTGAGATGGCAACTTGCTTGTGTTTGTTAAAATAGATAAAAAGATTGCTTAAATAGTGTGGATTGCTTAGGATGCATGATCATTGTGGGCTTCTGGAAAATGTGCGTCCTTTCAATAAGTCAAAAACGTTTTTGTTGACTAATGTTAGAAGATGCTAAATTTATCAGGCTGGTTATTCATTGAAGAAATGTCAGAGTTTTACATGAGTTGCTCCACACTGAGTTGAACTAGTTTTAAAATGAGATCTCTAACACATTTGCTATTTAATTGCAAACTTATGACTAAGATGAAAGGTAACTGGAAGCAACAGAAAGAAGACTGACTCTGGTATCAGAAATAGTCCCTGGTCCAGTTTTTACTGCTAATGAGCACTGCTAGCCTGGACCTAGACTAAACACACGTTTTAGTCTTTTAAACCAGTACATTTAAACTATATTTATACATACATACCCCACAGGCTTCAGTTATATTGATCAAGACCTAAATTAAGAAGAAAGAGAAAAATAATAGCTCTAAATTCTTGACCTTCCCAAAGGGAGCATTAAAAGCCATAATTTTGTCCTCTCCTTGATAGTTACATAAAATTTTAGCCTTCTCTTGAAAAAGATTGAAATAGCAACTGGTAGAATGAAAAAGAGAGTGGCTACACTTTCACTTGTAAAAAAAAATAAAATAAAAGGCAATAGTATTACATATTTTTAAAAGTATAAATCAGAATGACAAAAGAATAACAGAAGAATAAAAGTAAAGGGTCTAAATTTCCCCTTTATAAGGCAAAGACTCTCAGAAACAATTGAAAATAATAATCTGTTATTTCTTACACAAAATATCACAAAAATAATGTATCACAAGAAAATATCACACACAAGACTCTAGAATGCAGTTCCGCCCCTCAAAGAAAAACCCAGAGTACAAATATTGATATCACTATTATTTGCAGTAATGACTACATTCTCCGTAAGCTCTACAAAATGGGGACAGTGAATTTTGTTTACAGGCTCCTAAAAGCATTTGGAATGTATCAAACTTAAAGAAATACTTGTTGAGTGAATAAATCAGCTAATTAGTCATTGTTTTGTTAAGACATGAAATTGAGTAAAGAGGGCAATTTTGCATTGATCAAGTTTACAATCAATAGGAAATTTATAACAGTGTTCCACTTTTATGCCCTGAATATTCTCAAAATGTTTTCATTTCAAAGTGTCAAATGACAGAAATGCAGTCTTAGGTGTGCTCAAGTTACGTTAAGAAATTGTATGGCTAAAAATATGGAAGTGACCTAGGTGTCCACTGATGGATGAATGAACAAATATGGTACGCATGGAATACTATTCAGCCTCAAAAACATGAAGGAAATCTATCATTTGCAACAACATGGATACACTTTGAGGATATTACGCTAAGTGAAATAGGTTGATCACAGAAAGGCAAATACTGCATGGTTTCACTAATATGAGGTACCCAGAGGAATCAGACTCATCAAAGCAGAAAGGAGGATGGTGGTTATCAGGGGTAGGAGAGTTATGAAGTTGGGAAGATGTTGGTCGAAGGACACAAAGTTTTATTTAGACAGAAGAAAAAGTTCAAAAGTCAAAAAGTTCAAAAGTGACTAGAGTTAATAACAATGTATTGTATACTTGAAATTGCTGAGAGTAGATTTCAAGTGTCCACACACACACACACACACAGAGATACATATGTGAGAGAATGCAAATATTAATCAGCTTCATTTAGCCATTCCACAATGCATGCATATGTGAAAACATCATGTTGTATACACTAAATTATATACTTTTTTTTATTTGTTACACAGCTAAATCAAGGGATGCACATGTCAGAGTAACTGGAAAGACAGCACGTGAATGCTACACAAGAGTCCTGTTACGTACAGCCCCACTCACAATCACCTCTTTCTTCATTCTCTGCACACCAGGTTCACTGCCCACCTAATAGCCCCATTAAGGAAACCCAGGTTCTCCTATATTTCAACCTCCGTTTAGATACATTGCCTCACACTATTGATAAGTATCATCAGCTTTCCTAGCTTTGCCAATGCCTCAGTTCCCTTTCCCCACTCCTGCACATCACTCCGACAATCTCTGGTCTACTTTATTGAACCTACTCCATGGGCAGGATCCATATGGGGCAAATTTGTGAAGAGTTGCATTCCTCTGCTAAGCAGTTTGTAAGGCATTCTAGCTTAAATAGAGAAGCAGATAAGTGTTTTCACCAACATCCACCCCCTCGAAACTATCCCACTAAAATGTTTTTATTATTATTATACTTTATGTTCTAGGGTACATGTGCACAACGTGCAGGTTTGTTACATATATATACATGTGCCATGGTGATGTGCTGCACCCCTTAACTTGTCATTTACATTAGGTATATCTCCTAATGCTATCCCTACCCCCTCCCCACACCCCTATCCCACTAAAATTAAAGCAAGGTCATTGCAGCCTGGGGCCAGAATAATGAGAGATTATTGACAAAGAAACTAGTTACAAAAATGCTGAGAAAATCCAGGCAATAAATAGAGAACTTGGAATAGCACGATCAGCAGGAATAAATTGGAGAAGTTGGGTTGGAAACACATTTGTGATTTAACAGGATGAGGTGGTCAACAATTAAGGTATGGAGTTAAAGATGACTTCAAAGTGAATAGTTTGCAAGATTCAGGGAATCATGATGCCATTCACACATAGACAGAATCATTTTAGAAAGAAACGACATCTTTGAGGGAGAAGGTAATGGCTTTCATTCTGGGCATCCTAATTTTGATGAATTCATGGAGCATTCAAGATGAGAAATCCAGTAGGCAGTAAAGAGGAATTTGGTCTAAAAATAATGTAGCTAATGTGGTAACAGGCTGTTTTGACTGAGTATCAGCTATAGGCAAGGAGTAATCATTGGAATAGTAAGAAATTACTAGATTTTATGGTAGATTAGATCAAGAGAAGGGATAAATAGCTCTTTGGCACAGTTGTACAGATGTGCATCTTAGTGCCTATTTTGGGTCCTCAATAGAAATAGATTAGGACAGATTGCACCTATGGACATGGTGCAATATTTAAAGGCAAGCCATGCTGTAAAGAAATTAACATAATATTCAGTATCTTTAAAAATATTAGTCAAAAGCTACATAAACCAAAATAGCAACGCTAACATTGTAAAAGTAAATTTAGTTAAATGAAGTTATTAATGACTCAAACTTACATCTCCCCACTTCTTAAATCCCACAAGATTCCTCTTGTATGTAAGCAACACTTTCCTCAAACCAAGAGCCTTTTAGGAGCCTTCTATCATATCCATCTGGCACCAGGGTGGCAACGTTATGGATCATTGAGACAGGTTGGCTAGAAAGGTAGATCACTTTTGTCAAGGAAGAAAATTTAAAGAGTCAAAGGATCATAACTCTTATCCTCTACAGTAAAAATGGCATTGTTGATGATTTAAGAACTTTGGATGGTGCTATTCAGCCCAGATAATTATAAAGAATACCCCATTGTGGAACAGTATTCCATAGGTCTGTAAATTTTCTGTCACTTTTCCTATTTCAGCTCATCTTACACATCAAACAACTCACCCTGTCTGCAAAATGGAAGATATGCCATATAAGTTATATCAAAAAAGATCTTTTATGTGAAATCACTTCATAAAGTGCTGTTCGAACCTAAGGTATTAGTAGTTATTTTAGCCTATCACATGAATAGTGCATCCAGACACCAAGATTTAGAGATTTAGAGTCGAGCTCCTTTTTTTTGTCCAAGCTCTTGGAAATAGTACCCTGGATTCTAAAATAGAAAAACGGCAGTACAGAATTATGATCACCGCTCTGGAGTTACTGGATTTAATTCTTGGTTCAAATAACAATGATAATAAAACCAACTTCAAATTCAGCACTTTTTTCCATGCATTGTCAACTCCTGTCGAATTTCATCTTTGAACCTGAAGCACAGATTCAATTCTTTCTTCAGAATGTTCACATTTATTTCACCTTCCAAATTACCTCCTTTTTCCTTGGTCTCTGAGTTTCAGAGGTACCTGATGCATAATTTATGCCCTAGAGACAAAAATATTGGCTGCCAAGATGCATAAAACTAGTGGCCCAGCTGTGAGGATGAATTAAGAATGGACACCATTTTATTTCATTTTAATTTAATTTTGTTTAATTCTAGTTTCAGTTTTGATGATATTTCACCAGTCTTTTCCATTTTTTTTCTTTGATAACAACATAATTCAGGGAGAAAGTACAAATTTGCCACAGGTTGAACATTTAGTTTGTGTTCCTTAAAAAATAATGCTGTGCTTAGTTTATTGCCAGAAAACTTCTTGCTTGATATTTTGGTCTGTTTTGTTTTTAATGTTTTAAACAAAGAATCTTCTCGCCTTTACTTCCGAGTTTCTTCCAAAGATACATATGCATTTCTAGGACGAGGAAACAAAGAGTTGTAAGACATCTATCATCATAAAAAATTAATCATTTGACTCATTCCCTGTCCTGCTTGTTTCAGTTAGTATTTGCAGCTTCCCAAGACCATATTGTTCTTCATCTGTATGTAAGAGCTCTGGTGTACCTAGAATTTGTAAGGTGTCCAATAAAAATGAAGAAGGGTCTCTCTATTTACTTTTCAATGGTAAAAAAAAAAAAAAAGAGAGAGAAGAGAATCAATTTGACATAACTCTCTCTTTTACTCTAATCTTATTCTCTGCTTTGTGTTAATTTCTAGCAAGGCCCTAAACAACTGAAAAATGAGCAAGTTGATTGATCTTTAGCAAGTGAATACATTGTTCCCTAAATGGTTTCAATTACCCAGGTTAGCTCTGTTGAGGGTTGCACTCACTGTGATGTTCTAAAGAGACTATATGGTTTCTGAGAAGATAAAATATTCGGTAGCACTGAAACAGGTAGAATATAATCCTAGGTAATATTCTGGTGCTGTGTTGTGGATTTGCAATAAATCAATTCAGACAAACTGGAACTACATTTCCCAGAATTCCTTTATCTGGAGAGTTCTGGGTTGGGGGTGGAGTATAAGATAATTTGCACAAGATATAAAAGGTAAAAGTGAAGTAGCAGCCATACTCTTTGCTTGCTGTAAAGGTCCACAAGGGCTCCAGGCTGTGCTTCACACAGCACACGTGGTTGGCTGGGGTAGCAGCCAAGTGCAGCTCCTCAACTCCTTCCCACTCCCCTCCTTCAGCTTATCCCACCCATGGCAGCAGCGGATTTAGCTCCATGAGGAAAGGCTCCAGCTACTCTAGCAAATGGATTCCATATTCAAAGATGGACGCTAACAGATGGTAAGAGGGGCTAATGGGTCCCATTTGGTCCTTGTGGGAACCAGCTCAGCCTCAGGAGTTCCACATTGTTCGAACCCCTCTCTACTTCACACCCTGTTTTCTCCCAACTGCCTGCCCCATGCACTTAAGGCTCCAGCACCACATAGTGAGGGAGCAGCCCCACATTGACTGCTTCACGTATCTCAGTCCACCTTCACGTGTCTCAGTCCGCTTAGGCTGCTATAAAAAATAACAAAGACTGGGTAGCTTGAACAACACTTACTTGTTCACAGTTGTGGAGGTTGAAATGTCCATGATCACAGTTCCCACATGGTCTGGTTCTCATGAGGACTCTTCCTGGCTTGCAGATTGGGGCCTTGCTGTATCCTCACGGGGCATAAAGAGAGCTCTTGTCTCTTCATTCCCTTGTAAAGGCTCCAGTTCCATCGTGAGTTCCACCCCCATGACCTCGTCCAAGCCCAGTTACCTCCCAAAGGCCCAACCTCCAAATACCATCACACTGGAGATTAGGGTTTCAACATATTTTGTGGACTGCAAACATTCAGTGTATAGCAACCAGCTCCCACTTCTAGTGGACCTGCTTTTCTGACTCAAGCTCTAAATACTGCACAGTGAAATTGCCTTCTTCATGACTGTTCTTATGTGCTGTTTACTTCACTCTTTCCCATATCTCTGCCTCTCAGAATCTGATATAAACTTACAGGAAAAACTCAAAGCCTATCTTTTGCATGAAGCCTTCCCTGATATTTATGGTAAAAATTAACCACTTTCTCCTGCATGTCCCTAAGCACTTTAGTTATATCTCTCTTCATGCACTTAATGCATCCTGCCTTGTATGGCAATTCTGTGTATCTCCGTCTCCCCTTGTAAATTTCTTGAGGGCAGTAATGATGTCTCACTCATCTTTGCATCCCCCAAAGCAACTATCACAGTGCCCCATGCAGAACTGGAGTTCAATAAATGTCTGTTGACTTGAAGCCTGGTGCAGCTTGCTTTATCCTCTGGCGCTGCTTGGGTTGTCACCATGACTGTATCTAAAGGACAACTTTACCCTTCTGGGCTCCTTGCTCTTGTTTTATCTATTTTTATGACGTGTTTATACATACTCCCTGCTTTATGCCAGAAGCCAAGCACTTTGGTGATACATTTTCAGTCAGGTTAAGTGTTTGGATTTTTTTTCAAGTGGAAAGGCCCTCACCGGATGTATTAAGAGTTTTCTTTTGAAACCTTGTCGTGAAAATAAATGGAGCAAATACCTGCATACAATAAGGCACTGCATAGTTAATGTAGCAAAGTATCCTGCACACAGCAAGCTTGGAGGAAACATGGATTGAATGATGGATGAAATAAACTGATGAATTTACTAATGAATGAAAAGCCTAACCAAGGGACAAAGCCATCAGGTATATGTATAGTACTGCCATTTTTAATGACATGATTTGAGACTCTTCCAAAGAAACATAGATAACTACCTACCTTGATGTAGTCCTACCAACAGGCAGGGGATTTCTCTCCTCCAAATTGCAGTGGTTCATCATTCTTGCTTAGAGTTTGCTATAAGCTATAGTTTATAATGAACTATAACTTATGGTTTATACTAGATAGGTCTTATTTACATTTCAAAAAATGGGGAACCACAGAACAAGTCATGGAGCAAAGTGTCAAAGGAAAGGAAATATTGTCAGAATAGATCTACATCTATTTTTTTTTTTGTCTAACATCTATGAAAGGGTGAAAAGTAACATATTAAATATTTTTCTAATATTGCTAACTAAATGAGAATTTTATAAAATTCTCTCAACTCTCATCTTGTATATGAGATTCTACAAGTTGCTATATATTGCACTAGAAAATAGGTACGGCTTTGTCTTGGAAGTTTTATGTTTCAAAACATTTTCCCCTCAAAGAAAGCTGTATTTCCAAGTCCTGAGGTGCCAAGTAAAAATCTAATATAAAGTAAAAGTAATTATCTAGTATCTCACTTAGTAAATCATCAGGATAAAACTTCTTTAGGAAAAAGCTAGCTCTTTTTGTTTGTGAGGAAAAAAGAAATAAAAGAGACTCTGGGAAATTTTTCAAGTGATTTTTAAAAGCAAAACTTTTACTCTAATCATTTTCTTGTAAATAAATCTAAGAAAATAATAGTTTAGCTTAAGGTAAAAGTTTCCTGGATTAATTTGTGTCCACTTCTATGCACAACCTATCATCTTACCTTTCACAGTGGTTGCACTTTACGTATCTTAAGCTTATCCTGGTCAGTATAGGTATCTTCACAAAATTGCTTTGGTAACCCAGGAACTGCAGTATTTCTGTTGCCTCATCTAACAATTTATCCAACTAATCTCATTATCTAACAATTTATCCAACCAATCAAAACTCAAGAGGGTCAGAGAAGATTCTGCAAGTCATTCATCCAACAAACCTTCACTGAGCAGTAATGAAACGTAGGCTCTGGTTTTCAATTTAGGACCGAGGACAGATGCACCCAGATGAGTACAACACTTGTCACAGATGCAACCATGGAACTTCTCCACAGACACCAAGAGGTCAAGAAAGACAATACAGAAAGGGTGATTCCTTTTTTTTTTTTTTTTTTTTTTTGAGGCAGCCTGCTCTGTCACCCAGGCTGGAGTGCAGTGGCACGATCCCGGCTCAGTACAACCTCCGTCTCCCGGGTTCAAGCGATTCTTCTGCCTCAGCCTCCTGAGTAGCTGGGACTACAGACACGCACTACTACACCAGGCTCATTTTTGTATTTTTAGCAGAGACGGGGTTTCTCCATATTGGCCAGGCTGGTCTTGAACTCCTGACCTCGTGATCCGCCCGCCTCAGCCTCCCAAAGTGGTGGGATTACAGGCGTGAGCCACTGCATCCAGACAAGGGTGATTTCTAAATTACATCTTGAAATATTATCAGTGTTCATCAGGCAGAAAAAGGGTCTAGATATGACAAAGGCATCTCATGCAAAGAAAGCAGATGTAGCAAAGCATGAGGTATGGAAGGCTTTGGTGTAATCAGAAAAACATCTGGTGTGGCCGATGCTTGTCAGGGAGAAGGAAGAAAGTAAGGGATGCATTATGGGTTGAACGGTACCTCCCCAAAATTTGCATGTTGAAGTCCTAACCCCATCTCTCAAAATGTTACCGTATTTCAAAATTAGAGTCTTTAAAGAGGTAATTAAGGTAAAACAAGACTGTTAGATTGAGCAGTAATTCAATCGTACTGCTACCTTAGGAGAAGAAGAAACTGGGACACACAGAAATACCAGGGATGTGTGTGCACAGGAAAGACCCAGTGAGGACAAAGAAAGAATGTGGTATTTATAAAACAAGGAGACAGGCTGCAGGAGAAACCAACCCTACCAGCACCATGGTCTTGTACTTCCAGCCTCCAGAACTGTGAGGAAGTAAATTTCTATTGTTTAAGCCACCCAGTCAGTAATGTTTTGTTATGGAAGCTCTAGCAAGTAGTACAAGATGAAAGAGATGAGGGAGGCAGGGGTCTTCATGGGAGAACATGTACACCCTGAGAAGCTCACACATCCTGCAGGCTATGCAAATCCTAAAACAGTTAGACACAGGAAATTAGCAACACATTAATAATATGTTATACGTCATAGAAGTATCACTCTGACAACTGTGTACAAGGTAGAAGACACCAGCTGACTATAGGAGGAAAAACTAACTGTTAAATCAAGCAGCAATGAGAGGCGAACAGAGGCAGGCATGGAGGGGAGAAGAGGTCTGATGTGCAAGATGTTTCAGAGGCACACTCAGCTGAAGCTGGACCCAGAGATGATGTCATGTTGTACAAATGAGAACGACAACCCAGATGTGCTTCCCTGCTGGGACTTATGATACAGGAACTCAATAAGCATGTATTTATCGAATGAATGAAGACAAGCCAACTACCTGCTTTCATTAGACGGACATCTGAGAATAAACCATACTACCCCAAACATAATAACATCCATTCTGCTACCCCATGTCAATTACACTTTGCCATATACTAAATGTGCAGAGAGTTGAGTATTGACTATAAAAATATAGATACAATATTCATCCATTCTCATATGATTATACACTATCTGTTTTTCTATAACATGTGTTTGATTGCTCAGTGGATATACAATTATGTGCTAGCTTGGTTCAGGAGTGGTGTTATAAAGTAACATAGACTAGATTTGTGCTCTAAAAAATATTTTAAAAAATCCAGAGACCAAAAAACATGTGTTCTCTGAATGTATGTAGCAAAACAAAATGTATTTCAAAATGTCAGAGGAGAGGTGCTACTGGTATGGCCCTGAGATATCTTATTCTAAAGGGTCATGTAGAAAAATTTCTGTGTGAAGAAAGAGTAAAGAAAAAGTTTAATCAAGGCAGTAGGAACTTAATGAGCACTGAGGGATGGGTAGAGTTAGAAGGTTTGTCTTCTTCAAGATTTTTGCAAAAGCACAGAAGAAAAGTAAGAAAATAGTAATACAGAATGCCGATCTGGCTGGTGTGAAAAGAAGTCCAGATATCATCTAGGTTACCCATTTTAGTTTAGAGCAGGGGTTGGCAAATTGTGGTCCATGGGCCAGATCCAATCCACTCCCTGTTTTTGTATTGTCCATGAGTAACGAATGGTTGAAAAACATCAAAAGGAAAAAAAAAAAAATCTCGATATGCGAAAAGTATATGGAATCCAGTATTTGTTAGCCATAAATAAAGTTTTATGGGAATACAGTTATGGTCATTATGTTTCCATATTGTCTGTGGCTGCAAGGGCAGAACTGAGTAATTGCGACAGAGATTGTATAGCCCACAGAGCCAAAAAGATTTACTATCTGGGACTTCACAGAAAAAGTTTTCTGACCTGTGGCTTAGAGCAGAGATGAAAAGGCCAAAGACCTAGACTGTTATTGTCTTTTTCTGAACACCACAGTGATACAGAGGCAAGCTTCCTGCACACAGGACCATGTAAGTGTTAAATTAGTATCTTCTAATGTGTACTCCATGGAAATTAAGTTCAAGGAATATTAAAAGTCGTCACCTGGCAAAAAGAGGTTCAAAACAGCCTAAACAAATGATAACTTTGAGAGATGATGAATGATATTTCAAGGCATTAATATGCCAATATGTTATGGGTCTATAAACATTTCTCAAACATCCTGGTATTTTTTTCTGCTCCATCTAACTCTCTAACATGGGACACTGAATGGGACTATTATGTGATAGAACTGGGGAAGGTTCCATCAATTTGGTGAAGATTGTGATGATCAATAACATTTATTCAATACTGAATTATTTGAAAATTTAACTACAAAGGCATGCAATATGTGATATTCTATTGATAATTCATAATCTCAAAAGTTGCATTCTGATATTAATGTTGCCAACACATACCATCTACTTCTTGGTGACCTGTAAGAATTAAATTCTTGGCAAGGAAACATAGCTTCTGAAGGCAGGGAAAGTCTACTGGCATGAGTGCTACTGTTTAAAAAGAACAAAGAGGGTTTAATGTAGTAGAAAGCCAAGGTAGCCAGGTTATCAACCAGCACAGATTTCACTCAGAGCTTCTAATCAGCTGGACCACTTGGAAGAACACACAGCCTGCAAGGGATAATCACTGCTTGGAAGGTATGTTATGCAAAATATGTTCTCTTTGTGTGAATACCGCAAGGCACTGAATTGGCTCCTACTAGGAAAAACCATGGAGGCTGATAGAATTATCTCACCAATTTTTACTGTTTGGGAATATTCCTAAAATTTTAACTTCATTTCTTGATTTTCGTATCACTGGAGAGAAGTGCTAACAAATCAGGAATGGGATAATAAAATACACTGCCGAAAGTAAGAAGAGAACGTCTATCAATTTGTTGAATGGCATACCAAAGTATTTGGTGTTTTTCATTTTGCTACATACTTTACCCAACAGTTGCAGTTTGCCTTCCCAAAGAAAATTCACATGCCCAGAAGGCACCAATCTCAACCTTTCTGTGAATGGTGGATTAAAGAGTACAAAAACAGGCCAGGTGCCATGGCCCACGTCTGTAATCCCAGCATTTTGGGAGGCCAAGGTGGGTGGATCACCTGAGGTCAGGAATTAGAGACCAGCCTGGCCAACATAGTGAAACCCCATCTCTACTGAAAATACAAAATTTAGCTGGGCATAGTGGCAGGCACCTGTAATCCCAGCTACTTGGGAGGCTGAGGCAGGAGAATCGCTTCAACCCGAGAGCTGAGATCGCACCATTGCACTCCAGCCTGGGCAATAAGAGTGAAACTCCATCTCAAAAAAAGAAAAAAGAATACACAAACCTACTTTCTGCCCAATTGTCTGAGTATTATGTGTTATCATCATTATCATCATCAGATAAATTTCTATTCAGGAAAGGCTTAATTTAAATTACCACAAAGGCCAGGCATCGTGGCTCACATCTGTAATCCCAGCAGTTTGGGAGGTTAAGACAGGAGGATCATTTGAGGACAGGAATTCTAGACCATCTTGGCCAACAGAGAAAGACCCCATATCTAAAAAAAAATACAAAAATAAGATGGGCATGATGGTGCACACCTGTAATCCCAGCTACTTGGGAAGATTGCTTGAGCCCAGGAGGTTGAGGGTGCAGTGAGCCATGATCATGTCACCACACTCCAGTCTAGGCAACACGAGACCCCATCTCTAAACAAATAAATAAATTACCATGAAGTCATAACCCTTAGTGATCTGTCCAGTAATTTCTGATGTTTATATATATTAACTAACTTTCTAAAATATGGCAAAAGTTACTAAAAATGTGTCACCATAGTTGCTATCATTTTATTTTTTTAATATTAAATCCAAAGACTGGTTGCTAAGATCCTTAACAATAATGAACTTCAGGAAATTCTAGAAGAAAACAGAAGGTGACACAAGTAGATTGGTACTCATGCATCCTCATGGGCACCTTCTGCCATGAACAATGATTTTTATTTGGCACCTAACTCACTATCAGTTCATAGGACCTGAATGTGACCCATGGGTGAACTAATCACTATGTTGCATTTTCCCTGGCCACAAATCAAGGTGGTTTGTAACTCAAGCTGGTCAAATCAGAGTGACTCTCAAGGGATGCTGCCAGAAAAGTTACTTGTTTGCTGCAGACTTAAATGTCGCTGACACTGACACTGCTGCAGTCATCCTGCCACTATGAAGACACTGTCTAGACTAAAGCCAGGCTAGGGGACAGATGAAACTGTGAGGTGGAGGAATATTGAGTACTGATGACATCATTTGAGGTCCTAGACCAGATTATGGTTAAATCTAGTCCTATCACATACTTTTGAGTAATACTTCATTTTTATTAAGCCACTTTGGGTAAATTACAAGGAAGTGTTTTAGCTGTTAAAGTAACCAAAATAATAATAATAATAATAATAATAATAAGCGTCAGAGCCATGCTGATAGATCAGCTCGAACGAATCTGGTGTTTCATTAGGATAAGGAAACAAAGAGACAACTGAGTCCAGAGTTTCTTCCTTCCGGTGGGTTCTTGGTCTTGCTGACTTCAAGAATGAAGCCATGGCCCTTCACAGTGAGTGCTACAGGTCTTAAAGGTGGCACGACCCCAAAAAGTGAGGAGCAGCAAGATTTATTGTGAAGAGCAAAAGAACAAAGCTTCCACAGAATGGAAGGGGGCCTGAGCAGCTTGCCCCTGCTGGCTGGGGTGGCCAGTTCTTATTCCCTTATTTGTCCCTGCCCACCTCCTGCTGATTGGTCCATTATACAGAGCACCGACTGGTCCATTTTACAGAGTGCTGATTGGTCCATTTCGCAGAATGCTGATTGGTGCGTTTATAATCCTTTAGCTAGACACAGAGTGCTGATTGTTGCGTTTTTACAGAGTGCTGATTGGTGTATTTACAAATCTTTAGCTAGACATAGAGTGCTGATTGGTGCATTTACAGTTCTTTAGCTAGCACAGAGCACGGATTGGCTAGCGTTTTTACATAGTGCTGATTGGTGCATTTATACTCCTCTAGCTAGACATATAGTGCTGATTGGTGGGTTTACAATCCTCTAGGTAGACAGAAAAGTTCTCCAAGTCCCCACTCAACCCAGGACGTCCAGCTGGCTTCACCTCTCACTACCACAAATAAAGAACTAGCATAAGCCAAACATTTTATGTTTATTAAAACCGCTTTCCCTTCTGGGTTATGATATTGGTATTTTGCTCCTATTTTTGACCTTCAAAGTAAAAATTATAGATCTGAGCTGCCTAGATTTTGCCTGTATCCTCCCTAGATTATAACATTTTGTATTCCTTTATATTTGGATTTACTATTTAGGCTAATCTTATCACACAGTGACACTCAGAAGTTCAGTGTTTACTATTTGTCTTATAAAGAAATGAAAGCTCCATTCAGAAGGCATATGCAACTGTTCCAGTTGTGTCCAGGTGTACTCATTCATGTAGTCAATAAACAGTGGAAAGCTTCTTTATTCCAGGCACTGTTGTTTGTACTAGAGACACAGCAGTGAGCAGACAGGCAGACATGCCTCCTCTCAAGGAGATCATATGCTAGAAGAGGAGATGGACGATACACAAGAGAAACACATGAAATTTAAGTATGTTAGATAGTGAATTCCATGACAGAGATTCCTGAGGTGGGTAGGAGGATGAGTTACAACTTTACATAAAGGGAATTGGGGAAGCCTCAGCAAGAAGGTGACATTTAAGTAGAGAAAGTAGAGACCTTAATTAAGGAGGTCAGAAAGAAGAAACATTGTAAGCAGAGAGAGTCGCAGGTGCAAAGGTCCTGTGGTGACAGCATGCTGTGGGCACTGTGTGTGCTCTAGAAACAGGAGGGAAGCTGAATCAATGGACCAGACAGAATGAGGAAAGAGAACAGCAATAAGAAGTGAGATCAGAGAGTATATGGTAGAAACTGAGTGGTGAAAGAAGGTAGCAGATCCAGTAAAGCCATACAGGCTATATGGATCCAGGCTCTTTTTCATTTGTCTGTTTTCTTAATGAGTAAAAAACATTGGGGCCGGGCGCGGTGGCTCAAGCCTGTAATCCCAGCATTTTGGGAGGCCGAGATGGGCGGATCACGAGGTCAGGAGATCGAGACCATCCCGGCTAACATGGTGAAACCCAGTCTCTACTAAAAAAAAATACAAAAACCTAGCCAGGCGAGGTGGCGGGCGCCTGTAGTCCCAGCTACTCGGGAGGCTGAGGCAGGAGAATGGCGTAAACCCGGGAGGCGGAGCTTGCAGTGAGCTGAGATCCGGCCACTGCACTCCAGCCTGGGCGACAGAGTCAGACTCCGTCTCAAAAAAAAAAAAACAAAAAACAAAAAACAAAAAACAAAAAACAAAACATTGAAAGTTGTAAGCCAAAGAGTGATGATCTAACTTACGTTTTAACAGGCTTACTCTGGCAGTATTAGAATAGACTTGACGTCAAGATCAGAAGGGAGATCACACAAAAGAATATGATAATAATCACAGTAAGGAATTGTAATGGCTTGGATGGAGGTGGTAGTGATAGAAAGGTTAAGGATTTATCAGATTCTAATAAAGACAGTGGAAATCGACAACGTATTCTGATGAAGTCCAGACGCCATAATGCAGAAGGAACTTCACGATCCAAGTGCTCTGGCCACTGCTTGCCTCTCATGCCACATTCCAGCCACCTTGACCTGCTTCTGTTTCCCCGGTGCCCTGCCCTCTCGCCCTAGCAGATGCTAACCTGCCATCACCCAGCAGGACTCAAGCTTGAATTCACCTCCTCCAAGGAGCCTTCAAAGCTCTCATCACACTAGTTCTATGTTTATTTGTCCACCTCCCACCCCACCATTACATTTCTAGCTGCTTGAAATTCCATTCTGTGACTTGGTCAAGGTTACATCCTTGTGGTTTAAACAGTGTTTGCCATAAAATCAACACTCATAAATCTCTGTTGAATGAATGAGT
Source organism: Colobus angolensis palliatus (assembly GCF_000951035.1). Classification (NCBI taxonomy): domain Eukaryota; kingdom Metazoa; phylum Chordata; class Mammalia; order Primates; family Cercopithecidae; genus Colobus; species Colobus angolensis. The sequence continues at coordinate 9,274,192 of NW_012119598.1, read as the reverse complement.
GAAATCCCGTTTTTATTTCGTGCTTTTAAATTTACTAAATTGCTCTTCCCTCATTTGTAAAATTGGGTAATAACTTCCTTACTAATTTTGTTGATGTGAAGATGTAAGTGTCCAAGATAGATACAGGCAGAGAAGAGGCACACAGGCATTTCTATAGCTTCACTCACCGATTTTCAGTTTATACAACTAAGGAAGGCTGTCTTATTTTGGCTGACTTTGTTTGCCTTTTGAAAAACATTTCTCCACTTTTTATTTAAACTGCCACTTTACTTTTTTGAATGCTTGCTTTACCTTTTAAAATATTAGCCGAAGGATAGGGAAAAGACGTTGGATTCAGTGAGAAACAAACCAAACTTTTGCAAGAGCTTTGCTTATTCAAACAAAAACAGTACTGTGAATCCCCCCAAAGGGAGAGTGGGTGCTGACCTAATCTTGTTTGCTTTCCTATTCAGTATTCTTTCCTACCAGCCTCCCTGGGGGCCTTAAAAGGAATTACCGAACTGCACAAAGAACTGCCTTGATGGTCATGCTTACTTGGTGTTTCTGGTCTAATGGACGAATGATGTTGAAATAACAGAAAAGTGCATTTTTTCATTTTTATTTTGATAGCTTAACATTTTTAGGAAGTTTGTCTTCCTCTCCAAAAAAGTATTACATAGAAACAGCAAATTGATTGCTTAGTAGGCAAAAAAAAAAAAAAAAAAAAAAAAAAATACCATCATACTCCCCGGGAGAAACTGAAATGATCATTAATTTAAGTAATTGTAGCCTCTATTTGTTGGTATTTACTATATAGGCTAAATAGGCACTGGGATGTGTGAATTTTCTCATTTACCACCCACTCCTCTAGAGGTCTATGAAATGTGTACTGGTATTATCACCATTTTGCATGTATAGAATGTGAAGCTTCAAGTGATATAGCAATAACTTGCCTAAGGTTACATAGCCTTCTAAGTGACAGAACCTGTAGACTAATGACTCCGTGATACATATTTCCCTCTAGAAGTGCCTTTTCATTTGTATCTTCCCATTTTATGAATTGTATATCAAGGTTTTCCATATCATTCTTCAACTGTTGTGGTGGGTCCTCTAGACAAAGCAAGAGGGAGAGAAAATTAGATAAGTCACCTTTTTAATTTCCTTGTTCATCATGTAGACCATGCCAGAATCTTCTTAAGACACTGCTTTCCTCTGACTCCTGCACTACACATAAAGCATTGATAACTCCCATTGCTCTCATCCCAATAGAACATAGGTCATATTTCTTTGTCTGACATTTAAGGGTCTTCACCCTCTGCCCTGGTCTTCTTATCTGGTATTATTTGGGCCTTATACTCCAGGCCACAGCATGAGTTTCTGTACTGAAAGGCTGCTCAGCTGTATGCAATGAGCCTGTTTTAAAAAGGCTTCAACGCAAGTCCATCTGTCTGCTCTCCATTTTTTAAATACTCCTTGGGCTTTCCAACTCCATTCCCATTTCATCTCTCTTGAATGCCTCCCTCTATAATTTTTCTATTGAGATCCTATCATATTCAAATGACTGCTCAAGCTGTTCATCTATCTTTAACTATGTCTTTCCAGATCACTTTGGTCAGAAGCAATTTCTCTTTTGTTCCACATTCGAATAAAATTTACTTTGAACCATACATTCATGGCGCTATTCCCATATTGATTTGAATAGGAACCTGTCTCATCTCCTTTACTAGATTTCAATCATCTTGAATATAGGAAATTGTAAGAGTCCAAGATAGGTTTGGTTACGGTGTAATACAGAAATTTCTCAGTGAGTTAGAATAGCAAATGTGTATTTCCATCTCATGTTCTATGTCCATCAGCTCTGAACTTGGCTTCCATAGCATCATCCTCCACCATGTGGGAAGTGGCCAGTTACAATGGCGAGGGCAAGGAGAGGTAAGGTAAACACTACTAGTTCTTAGGGCTTCTACTCAGAAGTAGCACATCACACACATCAAACCTACTTACATTTTATTGTCCAAAACAAGTAATTGGCCAAGGACAACTTCAAGGAGAGTGGAGACATGCAAACACAGCACGGTCCTGGAAGGAGGTGAAATAGGATATTTATAAAATTCCCTAATGGCTCTCAAAGCCATCTTCACAGGCCTCACAAGAACTAAGGCCTTTACCCACTTCTGCATTTCAGGCATGCCTCACCAAGACAAAGACTAAGACCATCTTCTTGCACTTCTCTACCATGTCAGTATATAAGAGTAGGGCTGAACTGGCAAATACTCTTCCTGTTCTGGCTCCTAGTGTTTCATAATCATGAAAGAACAAAGCCAGAAAGAACAGACAATCCTGCCTGTACAACCTCAGATGCCTTTTGACCTTCACACACAATTAATACTGTCTTGCTAATCATTAAAAGGCTGATGTCTCAGTTATTGACAGATCCAAAATCTCAGTGGCATACAAAAATAAGCATGTTTTTTCTCACTCACACATCTTCAGGTTAGCTGGGATGTAGCTGAGCTAGGTTAGCCTCAGCTGGGTTGGGGTCCAGGCTTCAGATTGGGTCCAAGTTATTCTGTGTGTGTCTCTCTCAGCCACTTAAAAAAGTTACTCAAGGTATCTTCTTATGATAAAAGGCAGGAATACAAGAGTGCAAGCCCAACTGGGCAAGTGTAGGTTATGCCTCTGATCAAATTGTACCGGATAAGATCTATTTGACCAAAGTAAAACACATACTCAAGCCCCAGACCAACAGGTGGAAAAGAACACTTTGTCCACCATGAGACAAAGTCACAGGGGCAAGGAGAGAAATAGTATACTCCTTCCGCCAATGAAGTAGGGAAAGAGGTAACACTTGTGTGCAAGAATCTATCTACCCTATTTGATGTCAAACAAGGGGGAAATACATGAATTTTGTGATAACATTTTTTTACGCTCAAGCAATACTTTCTGCAGGACTTCTCTAACTCAGAAAGATGGATGTGCACTTATCTAGAGAGTTACGTCTGAACTGTGTATGTTAACCGACCTCCGGAACTATGTTTTTTAAAATAAATTGCTTGTTCTTCTTCCACTGCAAATCACACAGAGAAAGTCCTGGACTGCTGGAAATTAGAAGGGTCTGATGTGTTAGCATTTGTGGGATGATTGGGACTCCATGCCTATATTATTTGGAGCATTTGCGTCAGGTGGGATATGGCCAGTGCCAAGTTGTTGGCAGTAGCACCATTATCACATAGCTCCAGCAAAGATTCCCAATGTAGGTGACAAGGTTCTTGTCCCGTTGTCAAGATTCAGCAGGAATCTTGAAGGGAAATAGATTGAGCTCCTAGACCTCTTGCTACTACCAGCAGATTAGGAAGTGGGTCTTAAGTATTTCTACCCTGAAGACATACTGGAATCACTCTTCACTTGTATAAGGTGGCACATGCTTACATAATTAATTAGAGATTTGCAGGATATTAAATTTAAAATGACTAAAACACAACAAAAATATTTAGAAAAATAGAGGCCAGGAAGAGAGCGGAGAGATCTAATGCAAGAAAATATTAATGCAAATCCGACTGTAGAGTGGAGCTCAAGAAACAGGAATGAGAAGTAAATTGTTTAAAATAACCCATTTGGAGAATTCTTTTTTCTGCAGAAGGTCCAAGAAAATTGAGGCACTCAAAAGTTTTTGAGTATAGAGTTTATCTTATATTGAAAAACCACATAGACATATGCAAAAGCAGTGGAACTACAGTTTCGGACTTGAATTCAGTTCTGTAGGTCTGAAACAAGAAGCTCTGGAGGGTCTAAGGGAAGCAAGTTAGAACAAAGAGCTGGGCTGGAAAATTTCATAGTGCTGCTTGTGGTAGTAAGCTCTATAATTTACCAATAAGAACATAATTTTTATCCCCCAAATTGTGTGCTCTGTGGTAAGGTAAATTATCATTTTCTAGTCTAAACAAATGGCTGCAATATTCTGGTGTGGATTCTGCCCCATGAAAAAAGGATATGAACTATTGGTGTAGGACTGGGGCTGACCTTCCAGGGTTTGAAGAATGCATTCTTTCTTCAGCTTTTCACAGGTGCGAATGGAGAACACAGGGTGAGCACTGCTTGCCAGTGTCCTGGTGGCCCCCACCACCATTTGCATTTAGCCACAGTGTGGTCCATCCCATCCCATTTCTGATGATGGAAATGTTCTATGTCTGTGCCACCAAGAAAGGGGCCACTTGCCACATGTGGCTATTGAACACTTGACAAGTGGCTGATATGACTGAAAAAATAATAATTTTAAAATTTTATTTAATTTAATTAAATTTGAATAGTTACACGTGGCAAGTGGCTCCCATATTGAATAGCACAGCTCTAGAATCTCTGAGTCCTCTGAGCCTCCACACTCTTTTAAGTACTCAAAAGCCACTCACATGGTCCCTGTTCTGCAAACACATACTCTCACTGCCAGTAACTGAGTGCCAAGGAGCAAGTGGCAGTATCTTAGCAGCTTTTTCAATTGTCAAAAGAAAAAAAAATTTCTGCTTCTGGGCAGACATCTGACTGTGCAGCCGTTGCAGAGAGACAATTTAGTTCAGAATTATGTGCCACCCTGACTCTACCTGGCAGGTGCCTTCTGTGCTAGCTCTTCTATCTGCAAACTTGAGAAAGATGACAGCGTTTTAAATGATTAACTCCTCTGGGTCACATTACTTAATTATACAGTACATCCAGGGATAGGCACATGGGTCTTTTATGGTAAATGATATGACGGTCTTAAAAACTCATTAATATGTCATTAACCAAGCAGACATTTACTAATTAAACAATTAGCCCCTCTGTTCTATTCCTTTGTTCCTCCCAGAGATGCTCGGTTACCCAGATCCCCAATTTAGCAGAAGTCCCCCCCTTCTTTTCCCAGAGAAAAATCACTCGTAAAGCAAACTGAGAGACTAAATGATTTTACCAGATTTTTTTTCCAAGTTGGCTACAAAGACAATCAAAGTTGATTTCCACAGCATAAATGAATGTGGATGTTGGTCTAGTTTAAATAAATCATCTTGATATGTAAACCAATTTTAGATATATGTGAAACAGCATCCGCCATAACTGGTGTAAATAGTGAATATAACAAAACTACATATCCCAGTTAAATAAATACAAACAGACAAGATTAATGACTTGAGATGTATTAATGTGATTCATCACATAAAGTCAATACCAAAGAAATATGTAATGTTCTTAACTTTGTATCTCAGAAGGTTTTTAATATCCATTATGCTTTCAGCTAATTTTAGCTAAATCATATTTGTTGCATTGAAACTATGCTAAACTGTGGCACAAGGGGGATTATTCAGAATATCAAAATATAACATCACAAATGTCTTATGAAACAAATGTCTTGTGTATTTTAAAAAGTGAAATGTAATAGTTTAAAATTCGGATTAGCAATTTTCTAAGAACATTCAGAAGTATTAGAACACACGCATATTTTTTCAGCTACATTTTGGTTCTCTATTTTAAGATTCAACTTGGCCGGGCGCGGTGGCTCAAGCCTGTAATCCCAGCACTTTGGGAGGCCGAGACGGGCGGATCACGAGGTCAGGAGATCGAGACC
>NW_012119598.1:9261746-9268533 GCF_000951035.1 Colobus angolensis palliatus | reverse complement strand
GGGAGGCTGAGGAGAATGGCGTGAACCCGAGAGGCGGAGCTTGCAGTGAGCTGAGATCAGGCCACTGCACTCCAGCCTGGGCGTCCCAGCGAGACTCCGTCTCAAAAAAAAAAAAAAAAAAGATTCAACTTGACAGTTACTTTTATCAATCTCCTGTTGACCTAAAGTAATGAACACTGGCAAAGGATCAAATGCTGGGTAATAACTGGGATGGTCCAGGGATGATAAAATAATAATAATAATATGCTGGAATTGCTGGAGCTCAGATGACCACATTCTCATGTAGCATGATCAGTTCCAAGTTGGTCAACTATTTTTGGTTTTTCTAGTTTGTCTACTGGCTTGTCTTTCTGCCTTCCAATGAGGTGATGAAGCTGAGTGAGAGTTAACACAATGCCATAAATTATACTAACAGCAAAGTATGTCTAGTTAAGATTCTCAATAGCTCTAATCTTGTGGAGGACCAGCAAACGGATTATCTACTCCATGAAATGGGTATGCAAGGGGTCTCGGGGTACATGGAGCACTGTGCCCAGGGCATTAATTGCTCCAGAAAAGTCCACTTCATGCAGACAACACTGATTCTTAGACCAGAAACAGCTCTACAGTGAAGTTAATAATGCATGAGCTTCAGGACCCCTCACTGGCCCAGGCGCTTGCAAGTACTGGGAGCTAGTACTTACTGGTTGGGCAGGGGAAGTCAGGCAACAGTTAGGAAAAAACTCTGTAAACTGCCGCAAGTGATTTAAAAAGGAAGAGGCATCGATCTTCAAAGCTCCTGTTACATGTTCACATTTCTATTCCCATTCCACATAAATATTGACTTTCATACTTATTTATATTTAAAATTTTCAGTACCTTTTTAAAAGGAGAACTCCTCAAATAACGTAAGCCTTGGGATGTACAAACATGGATCTCCTCTTAAGTTAACTGATGCATTTGCTGCTGATATTAAATAATGGGCACTGATTGCTAGAATCTATCGTAAGATGCTATTTGATTTAGCACAAAGTTGAGGAATATTAATTGAGTATGTGAGTATTTAAGGGTATTCTGCAAAGAGCATCATGATTTTTGTGACTTTCTGCTGGCAGAACACGACTGGAAAACTCTCACTCCACATAGAAAACACTGGGCAGAGAAGCAGAGGATCTGGCTCTCCTTGTCTGTGCAGTGCTGAGGGACTCTGTGGCCTTGGGAAAGTTAGTGTCTCTGGTCCTCACTATGCTCATCTGTAAAAAGAGGGTGGAATGGAGAGTGGACTAGATCCGTATTCAAAACGTGGTCCAAGAAAGTGCTTTAGAAATGCAGAAACTCAAGCCCCACCCCAGACCTCCTGAATCCAAATCTGCATTTTATCAAGATCCCCAGGAGATTCGTATTTGCCTTGAAGTTTGAAAAGGGCAAGTACAAGAATGCCCCTAATACCCCTTCCAGGTCTAAATTCCCAGTACTAAAGTGTAGGAGGGCACACAGAAATTAACTGAAATATTTAGGAAAAAAATATTAAACTCTTGCTCAACTCTACCTTCTCCTCACTATCCTTTTATCCCCAACCACTCCCAAATTTTCTTTTTATCCTCCAATCCAATCATATTTTATCTATTGTTCATATTATTTGGTTTATCTAATTTCTTAGAATAAATTCACTGAGGAATTTCAATTTTGCTTAATCCTAATTGTGTTAGTTTTTTCTCACACTGCTATAAAGACATACCCAGACTGGGTAGTTTATAAATGAAAGGAATCTAATGGTCTCACGTATCCGCACGACTTGGGAGGCTTCAGGAAACTTACAGTCACGGCAGAAGGTGAGAGAGAAGCAAAGGCATGTCTTACATGGAGGCAGGTAAAGGACAGCAAATGAGGGAAGAGGGGGGAGCCCCTTATAAAACCACCAGATCTCATGAGAACTTACTCACTATCACAAGAACAGCATGAGGGAAACCACCCCCATGATCCAATCGCCTCCCACCAGGTCCTGCCCTCGACATGTGAGGATTATGGAGATTACAATTCAAAGTGAGATTTGGGTGGAGACACAGAGCCAAACCGTATCAATTATGACCTTTCACACGTTGCTGAATGTTTGAATGTTTGTGTTCTCCCAAAATTTGTATGTTGAAATCTCCCAAGGTTATGACAGTAGGAAGTAGAACCTTTGGGAGATGATTAGTTTACAAGGGCAGAGCCCCCATGCAGGGGATTAGTGCCCTTATAAAACAGGCCCAAGGGATCTCATTCATCCCTTCCATCACGTGAGGTCACAGTGAAGAGACGATGCCATCTATAAGGAAGTGGGCCCTCACTAGACAGTGACTATTCCAGCACCTTGATCTTGGACTTCCCAGCCTCCAGAATGGTAAGAGAGAAGTTTCTGTTGTTTCTAAACCACTCAGTCTATGCTGTTCTGCTTAGCAGCCCAAAAAGACTGAGACATGGATGCATTTCAAAGTTTTGAAGACACAAGAAATAAATAAAAAAAAAATCATATATTGTCTTTAATCCACAGTGATTTTCTATAAATACCAAAATACAAATTTTAATTCATTTCATTGATTATTTTGTCATGTCCTTTGAAACTTTTTTCTTTTTAAAAAATCTATTAATAATTTCTTTAACTTTCAAGGGAAATTACATCAAAAGGCTTTCACAGTAAATCAGGCTGGGTGTGGTGGCTCATGCCTGTAATCCCAGCACTTTGGGAGGCCAAGGCAGGAGGATCGCTCGAGCTCAGGAGTTCAAGACCAGTCTGGCCAACATGGCAAAACCCCATCTTTAATAAAAATATAAAAATTAGCCAGGCATGGTGGCACACACCTGTAATCCTAGCCACTTAGCAGGCTGAAGTGGGAGAATCACTTGAACCCTGGAGGCGAGATTGCAGTGGACCAAGATTGTGCCACTGCACTCCAACCTGGGTGATAGAGCAAAACTCCATGTCAAAAAAAAAAAAAGAAGAAAAAAAAAAGAAAAAAAAGAAAAGACTTTCACAGTAAATCAAAGTAAAAACATTGGTGTTGAAGGTTTGATAGCATGGCCCACGTTTTCTGGATAGTGACATAAAGCTGCCCGGTGACAAGCCTTCTTGTAAACACTAACTCAACTCTACAAGGCCACTGGCATGTATTTGGGTTAAAGAACTCCTTGAGACACACAAACTATACATTTATATGAAATGTTTAATTAAAAAATGCATGCCTGCACGAGATTGTATTCCTTGTTTATGAGACTAAAAGGTACTTACCTGTACAGGTTGCTATACTTGCATTACATGCAAATAGACTTAGAGATAATTTTAAAGTTCTAAGTAGTGTATATTTTCAAAAACTTTGATCCCTAAAGAGGGAAATAGAAGTCATCAATAAACTTGGCTCTGACTTGCATTAGTCATGGATTCAGAGAATCATGAGCTCAGATTCCAGTAAATACCTGTACAACAGGAGAAAAGCCATTCAACATTTCAACACTGGAAAACATTTGCGTGAGAAAGTTTTTCATAAAGGGAAGATCAATCCCCCCTCCACTAACTGAAAACAAAATTAATTACCACAGTTGGCAGGAGATAAATGGTTTCAATGCACAGAATTGTGTAATTACAGCAGCTGCAAAGCTGGAAACCTGTTCCTAACTTTGAACCTCAACCTCGACTTGACATTTCTCCCTATGTTCAGTTGTGCCACTAGCAAGCATATTCAAGGTTCCTTCATCCTGCTTCCATAATTATATGTTGGGGTGCAGAAGTAATCATTGACTCCATTGCCTACGTGAACCTTATCATCCTCTGCTTTGCAAAAGGTATGCTGTATCATCTTTTGAAGTGTTGAAATCTCCAGAGAGAAAAATTTATTAGGAGAAAGTTACTGGTATGGCAACAAAATTAATTCTGCCAGAACATGTCAAATTAACCATCCTCCTAAAGACTGGGGTCACAGCCAAGTTCAGAAATGGATAAATATTCAGTATCAGTTTCTTCAACGTCACTTTAGGTTTAGTAAAGTCAAGGTAAACATCACAATCTATCTCAACATTCCAATGTTTAGTCCAAAACAAAACTGGCTGGAAAACAAGAGGTTAAGAACTAGGGAAACATTTCAAACAATTCTTTTTTTCCCTCCCCCTTTCCAAGCAGCAACAAAGGTTGTCAGTTAGGCTCTGTGGAGATTTTGGTTCTCCCTTTGAAGCAAAGAGAAAAGTTTTTAATCTCATCTTTAATTTTAATCCTTTAAAATATGTAAGTGATTTAGAAACGTACAAGTTAAATTTGGCAGACAAGCCTACTGGTAGACAAGAAAAGCAATTTATTTCCATTTTGCAATAATAAAATAGTTCAAAGCTGGCCACCTAAACTATCCAAATGCCTCAGCCACAAGCTGCAATCTACTGATTTTTAAAATTCCCCTTATCAAAAATGCTTAGAAGAGCAAAGTGTATGGTACAAACAAGGGAAGTGACAAGGTAGTATCAAAGAAACATGCTCATGCTTGAAAATTTATTTACATATTGGTTTGTTTCTCCTGTAAGGGAAAAAAAACTCCATAAGCTTTTTGGAAAGTTTTTCTTATTCAAAGGGAGTTTTATCTTTTCAGAGTAATACATTTACAGGTTACTATATTTAGGGATTCAAGTCATTCTTTTGACATATAGCTATATACTCATAGGATTCTCATGTGATTTACATCAAGTCAGAGACGGCAGGTCTTGCTTAATAGTGGTATACTTGTGCCTGACAATGGTTGTTCAATTACTATTTCTACATTTTAATAAACACTCCTCACTCAGCAGAATAAAACAACCACCATTATAATGGTCACAACTTCTGTGAATCGGATTTGGAGAGTGTGCGGCATGGATGGCTTGCCTCTGCTCCATATCTGGCCACTCAACTGGGGAGATTCAAGACTGTAGGCAATGACTAGTCACCTACAACAGGAATCCCCAGTCCCTGGACACAAACCAATACTGGTCTGCGGCCTGTTAGAAACCAGGCTGCATGGTAGGTGACCAGCCATCATTTGAGCACTACTGCCTGAGTCTGCCTCCTGTGAGATCAGTGGCAGCATTAGATTCTCATAGGAGCCCAAACCCTACTGTGAACTGTGCATGTGAGAGATCTAGGTTGTGTGCTTCTTATGAGGATCTAAGTAATGCCTGATGATCTAAGGTGGAACAGTTTCATCCCAAAACCATCTCGGTCTGTGGAAAAACTGTCTTCTACCAAACTGGTCCCTGGTACTGAAAAGGTTGGGGGCCACTGATCTAGAGGATCATGCACACACACACATTTGTGGTGGTTGAGCATCATCTAGACCTCAGTTAAGACTATGGACCAGAATGCCTACATGTGGCCTCTCCATCAGATTTATTGAACTTCCTTTCAATATGGTGGCTGGATTTTAAGTTGTGGTCTCAAGAGACAGGAAATGGAAGCTGACAGTTTCTTAACACTTGGACCCAGAAACTGGCATGGCATCACTTCTACTACTGATCAAGCAGGCACAGAGTCCAGACTCAGGGTGATACATACCACATCTCACAATTAGAGGTGTCAAGGATTTGTGGACCAGAGTTGTATGCTCGTGTCCTCATCGAAGACATAATTGTTGGCAACTACTTGACCTGTTATGCCCATTCCAATTAACTTTGTCTCTCTAATTTCTATCTAAGTTCTCATTGCCCATAATTATAAAGCTATAGCTCTTGCCTCCTGCCCTGTTCTCATCATTTTTTACTTCTTTATTGTCCACTCAGTTCACAACCTGATGGCAAATCTCCAATCCCCTGCTCTTGCCTAATGGGTGCTAGTCATTAAGCAGGGGAGTGATGCTGTTTGTTGGATGAGCAGCAAAAGGACTATAGGGTATGCTGAAGTGGAAACTAGAAGGAGAATAGCTAATGGAAGAGAGTAGAAAAGCTTTTCATAGTCACTAAGGTCTAACACAGAAATCATTCCACTGACTTCTGGAAGGAAGCCAATACAAATCTAGCTTATCTTTTAGTGTCAATTTATTATAAACTTAAGTGTTAACTGGCCCAAACAAATCATTATTGCCAATTTTCATATAGCAAAAACAATTAAAATTTTAATGACAATCATATAGAAATAGCAAAAGCTCTAAAGATGTCATTTCCAACATCTTCAGATGGAATTTCCCATGGAAACCAAATGGAAAGTGATAAAAATTTCTTAATATAATTAATATGTATTTCTTACATGGAAATGTATAGTACTAAATCAGTGAGAACAATGAGACTGTATTTTAGAAATAAAACTAGCAATTGAAAGATAGGGATCAGCCACATTAATCTTACCTATGAGATTTTACTGGTTTTTATGCTTGCTTGTTTTCTCTTTTTTGTTTCACTTTTTGTTTTGGAGCGTTTAGTTATTCTTGTTGTTGCATAATATTTTTAAAAATACTTGCACACTTTTAGAAGAATGGATACAATATTTTAAGCTGTACTTAAATTTAATTATGCAATATAATCTCCATTTAATAGATACCCCATCAGTTCCCTTTAAATGCCAGCCTGATGTTTCTTTTGAATGTGCTCACATGCAGGTGACTGGTGATGTACCTCAGCTTTGCGTGGGTTGTATTTGAGGCTATATGCTGAGACTTTGGATTTAAGAAGATCTCAGTAACATCTGAGATTCTATGATCACCTACCTGTCTGTTAGGTTTTAGTACACTAGAAAGTGAATCAGCTGGGCACGGTGGCTCACAACTGTAATCCCAGCACTTTGGGAGGCCAAGGCGGGAAGATCCCCTGAGGTCAGGAGTTC
>NW_012119598.1:9259662-9261656 GCF_000951035.1 Colobus angolensis palliatus | reverse complement strand
GGAGGCTGAGGCAGGAGAATCACCTGAACCCAGGATGCAGAGGTTGCAGTGAGCTGAGATCATGCCACTGCACTCCAGCCTGGGCTACAAGAATGAGACTCTGTCTCAAAAAAAAAAAAAAGAAAGTGAATCAACCCATCAAGGGCTGTGATACTTTGGGGGAAAGTGGAGTGGAATGAAAGAAACTGTCCTGCAGGACTGGATAAGCCAGATGGAAGCCAAATATCCACAGCTCAGGGTGAGTGCACTAAACTGAGAACTTCTAACAAACTCCCTGGAAACATTGTAAAATAGAGATCAATGTTAACTAACACTTCATAGAAATCTCATGTCTTGAGAAAGTAGAGATTTTTCTTGATGGCAAGAGAAGCGAGGCAGCAGATAAGCCTGGGCCACTTGAAGGTCTCTGTACTGTTCCATCTGCAAACATGAGATCCAGGAGACTCAGCTGTCACCATGGTTTTAGAACTTTTGTAGAGTCTTGAAGGAGGTCATTCCAGGGATGAATGAAAGATACATTCATCTTTGACTTAAAGCATGCCACAGAAATATAAGGATAGAGTGCCTTGGAAGTGGACAAATGCCAACATTAGGAATTGTTCACGGAATCCAAGCTCTGAGGCCTCCATTCTCTGGTAGATTACCCTACTCTCCTAGATAAAATACACGGCAGAGTAAAGAATCCCCAGGATATATAGGTCAAGAGATAATTCTGTCATTGGCAGTTAGATAGAAGGTCAACATAGAATATCAGGGGACCACATGGCCATATTAAAGCATTTTGGATGTCATCGCAAACCAGGATCAGGGCTGCATTCTGTTATTGAAGCTAAATACAGAAGAGAGAGTGGGGAGGGATGGAGACAGAGGGTAAAGCAACTGTACTGAGGCTCTTCTGTGGCACCATCATCATTCTCTTAGCTCTCGATGTTGAATGTCTTCAGGGTCTTTCAGATAAGGCCTTTCTGAAGGCCCCAGCATCCTTCAGAAGAGACCTTTAGACATTTTCTCCTATTTATTAATGCTTAGTACCTAACTATTTAGGTGCTTCACACTTCTTCTCTTATTTATTAAGGCTTAGTTCTTCACTGACTCCAATGGCTTTATAAGATGAAGACTCTCCAGTTTAGAACACCAATCCAGACCTCTTCCTATGCTCTAATTTCATATGTTCAGCTGCATAATCAATATCTCTGCTTGATGCTTAATAGGCATCTTGAAGTCAACATTGCCAGAAACAATACAGCCTTCTGAGATTAGAGGCCCAAAAGATAAAATCCTATACGATGAGGATAATTAGGTTACTCATAGTCTACTGTACATCTCTAAGCAAACCCAATGTTTGGAAAGTGTGCCCACAGATTACCTTCTAGACATCAGGATCCACAGAATTGCTGTGACTACTTCTACACCCTTAGACTCCAGCTATAAATGAATGACAGAATGCCAGACTGCCCCAGATCAGGGAATAAAGGAGACACTCCCACATTGCCTTTATATGTGATTAAGATGTCAGGTTTGTTGACCATACTCACTACAGGTATGAACAATTCAAGTGATACAACACGAAATAGCACAGTCATAATAAATGCCATGCAATGAATTCTCATAAGTATCCCTTTGCGTGACTTTAGGCTAACATAAATGCTGAAGCAATGGCTAATATCCAGTACACCTGAGATAGTTCCTGGCAGCTGCTGAAGAAACATGGAAAATGGACCAATAAGAACAGACTGAAGAAGACTGAAGTCAGCAATGAGGCTGATAATTTATCAGAAAATTTGGTATGTGACAACTGTTATAAAAGATAGGGCATTTACAGTTAATTATCATTCAGCAATTTGATCAATGAAAGAGAAAGAAAGGAAGAAAGAGACAGAAAGAGAAAAAGAAAGGGAGGAAGGAGAAAGAGAAAGAAAGAAAGAAAGAAAGAAAGAAAGAAAGAAAGAAAGAAAGAAAGAAAGAAAGAAAGAAAGAAAGAAAGAAAGAAAGAA
>NW_012119598.1:9246559-9259612 GCF_000951035.1 Colobus angolensis palliatus | reverse complement strand
AAGAAAGAAAGAAAGAAAGAAAGAAAGAAAGAAAGAAAGAAAGAAAGAAAGAAAGAAAGAAAGAAAGAAAGAAAGAAAGAAAGAAAGAGAAAGAAAGAGAGAGAGAAAGAAAGAAAGAAAGAAAGAAAGAAAGAAAGAGAAAGAAAGAGAGAGAGACGGAGGGAGGGAGGGAGGGAGGGAGGATCAAGAAACAATGTATCCGAAATATCAATAAGGTCTGGATAGGTGCTCTGTCCTAGTCAGTTTGAGCTGCTATAACAGAACACCACAGACTGTGTGCTTAAGCAATAAACACTGAATTCTCTCAGTTCTAGAGGCTAGGAAGTCTCCAGGCATTTATGCCCAATCCTTGTACTTTGCTTCTTGGACTGCCCCAGCATCTCAGAGTGAATTTCTGCCTTTGTTTCTTAGCTAATTCTTACCAAATTCTACAGAAAAGTCAAGAACAATGAGGACAGAAGAAAGAACTAAAAAGAATACAATTATTGATGACTGTGATCCCAGCAAAATGCTGAGTAAGTAAGACTGAAATTTCAAAGGATTAAAAGAAAGACTGTTCGAGGATGAACACAGTGGGTTGACAGCATTTATTTAATACATGTCAGCAGTTAAAGCAAAGTGAAATAAAATGATGGCTAGAAGAGGCAGACTATGAAGGGAAGAACTTTTTAAGAAAAGGAGAGCCTGAGTGTTTGAAGGCAAGGCGAAAGGAATCGCTGTAATGAGAAAGACTTAAATTACAGTCAAGGGAAAAAATAAGCTTCAGAATGAGATACCTCAAAATAACAACTGGACAGAACCTAGGACACAAATGGGGAGCGTTTGTTGCAGTGAACAGGACTCAGCATGAGAGCTTAGCACAAAGGAAGAGATGAGTAAGAGAAAGAGATGAAAATGGATGTTTCTGCAATGACTAGGGTTGGACTGTGAGAAAGAGGAAGTAAAAGTTGGTTTGGAACAGGGCCACAGGTAAAAGCAGTAAGGAATCAGAAGGGATAAATAGAAGAGCTTCCAAGAAGAAGCAAGTGCCAACGTGTAGCTGGAAACAACATCTGCCATTTAAGTCTACATTTTTCTAGAAACAGAATTTAAAGCTATAAGATACCCCAGGAATGTTTTTAATTTTTCCTAGTGATAATCTATGATCTAAAGACAGGTGTGAATAATGTATATTTAATAATTATTTTTGATTGGGGGGTTGATGTTGAAGGCTTGTCTAAAATCAAGAGACTTCAGGAGTCTAGACTGATGTGTATGAGCCACTAAAACTAGAGACAATCTCATCATTCAGCTGGGGAAAGATGATGTCATCAAAACACATGAAATATTGTGGCAAAATAAAATAAACTAAAAGGGAGTGTGGATCAGGAGTGGAGAGATACTGAGAGGCAGGTTCAATCGGGATAAAAAAGGGGGATAGATGGCAAGCAAAACAGTGTGTCTGCAATGAGTCCACCAACTCTGAGATTTCAGTGGTATACGATGAGCAATTCCAGAGCATGGCAGCCAAACAGGGAGAGGAGAATGCTGCGACTGTTGATACTATGAGTCCATAAAGCTTGCTTGATGAACTTTCAGTAGGAAAGCCAATGTCACTGAGAACAATGCTCAGAAAGGAAGAAGACATGAATCAAATATTCTAACAGTGATTAAGAAGGGTAAAATCTGGAATAGACCCAAGGTTGACTCCCAGCCGTTCCACTTTACAGTTATCGTTGGACGAGTTATTCAACATTGTGAGCTTCATTCTCCTCTGCTACAGAATGGAAACAATAAGTAGACACCTCTTTAATATGATGATGAATAAATAAAATAAGGCACACCAAGTGCTTAGCATGGAACCACCACAGAGTAATTCCTCAGGAAATTCTAGGAAATACCCGTAGAAGGACAAAAATCAAATGCGGGGAGCCCTCTAGGGTAGCTGGAATGATTAAGAAAGGAAGCATAAAGAGGTATCTGGAAGACTTTGAAAGACAAGGCATGATGGAAAGCTGGTAGTGTTCTGGAAAGATCCATCAAAAATGGCAGAGGGAAAGGCATGTGTCTGTTAAGACACGAGAAAAAAGGAAAAAGTGAAAATGAAAAATGGGCTCAAGAGAGACAAAATTTCCCCAGTATCCAATCAAAGACTTTGTAAGACACAATCAAAAGGAATAGGGGAAATGAGGGGAAAGTATAAGGCAGTGGTAAACGCCCCAAGAAGAGATGAGCAGGAAAACGTTAGCTGTTGCGAGCACTGGAAAAGATTAGAAGTGTCTATCTCCTCTCATCATCAAGACCCAGAAGATGTCTCCGCTAAACAAAAGGGGGAAAAGCATCTGTTTCTCAAAGACAAAGGGCCTAAATGTTTGTCTTCTGTTATCCCAAGAGCCAAGAACATAAAGTCAGAAAGAAAGATCACATAAGACATCATCACATATGTGCTCACTAAGACCAAATAAGCTTTCACAGAAGTCTGGTTCTCATAACTAGAAAAACGCTACATAGACAATTTGATGTCACTTTTTTTCCCCTGTCTTTATGTTTCTGTCACCATGCTCAGGCCTCTCAAACATGTTTAAATAGTCATGGTTTAACATTAATGAGGTACATGATTTTGATCTGCTAATGATACAGATTATGTTTTCCACCCCAAATATTGATTATTGTACGATGTAAGTAGTATTGTTCTGTTAACATGCAGAACAGGTGAAAGCATCTTCCTACAGAATTCATAAAAATATGAAGAATCTGTGTGAACAATCTCTACTATTAATATCTGCTAACCTTAGCTACAAATTCATCTATTTCTATTTTCTTTGAGGTATCTTCCATCATCCTTTTATCTTCTGCTTCAGAATAAACACTTTTAGATTTTACTGGACTACAGAACTTCTATCTTCTAATCATTCAATGCCATCCAAAAACAAAAGTTACCGCAGGTTTTATAGTACATCACAATGGTGTTTGTGAGATTATACTGGGAAAACTGGAGGGGCAGGGGAAGGCTTCTACCTTTAGGCCCATACCATTTACATATGAGAGCCTAATACTGTTTAAATAAGTGAAAATCACAGCCTTCCACCACAAAATCAGCTATTAAAACATTGCCATAAGCAAAATATTGAATCTTAAACTGAATTTGCACAAAATGGAAATGGACAGAAGGGCAGGTCACTAAAACAGTATTGTTTTAATCTTTTCCATGATCCTTTATATCCATGGATTTCTCTACATTCTCCCCGGTATATTTTATAAAAATCACTTTCAGGTTTATGGAAAATGGAGCATAAAGTGAGCAGTTTTTAAAAAATGAGTTGCATGGAAGAAAGAACAGCAACTAAGATTTTTGCGATTAATTTGATAGACTTCCAGTCGGAAGTATTTAGTTTATCTGCACATATAAAATGAATATTAAAATATTCATACCCCAAGGCTACCAGCAAAAGTAGATAACAGCTGTTGGTCTAAAATGTGGTTTCATTATGCAGAGATTGGAATAAGCTTGTAATTATGAATTAAAGCTAGAGCAGTTAAAAAATGTTGAATAGATTTCCTAACCTCAACATTTAAAATCAGTTTTCTGTTAAGAAATAAAGAAAGTGTTCACAGCAATGAGCTTTCAAGTGGTATCAGCAATAGCAGACTTGCTTTTGCTCACCTCAAAGAGAAAAATGCAATAGATCCTTCACATAAATTTCTTAATGATTTTTTTCCTAAAACAGGTTTGATTATCTTATACTGAGTCCAGATTCCAAACAGACAAGACTCTAGCTTAATATTTGTTTTAGACCTGAAGACCCACTAATACAAGGAAACAAGGATTTAAAAATTATTTTGGTTAATAATGCACATTGTGAGTTTTTTACATATATGTATTCTTTTCCCTGGGACATGATACCACTACAACAGAGGAACTATTTTTAAGGTAGTTATACTTTCAGATTAACAAAATGAAGTATTATGAATAATATAATTTTCTTATTTGAAAATCACTGAAATTAGAAATATATTTTTAATTGCATTCTAGTAGTAAAAAATAGGATAATCTCTTTTCCTATTGTTTAAGTAATAATCCACTGACAGTTGTGACTTTAGTTTAAAGCAATTTAAGTAATATAAACTCTCTCACGAACACACACACACCCAACATAAACAAATTATATAGAACAGGGTAAAACATGAAATAGATTACCCATCTATTTTCTCTCTCACTGCTCCCCTATTACAATCTGTTAAAAAGCAGGATGGATTATTACTGGAAAGAAAAAGACAAACTAGGACTGAACAATATGAATAGTGACTAAGAGATGCTTTTACATTATTGTGACGCATTTCATTAGAATTACAAAGTATTTTAAAAATATTTTCTTAGATTTATCTGTTCTTCAAAATGAAGAAAACTGGCTTCAGAAATTATGTCCTAGACCCAAGATGAATAACAGTTAAGTACTACAAAGAAAAAAAAAAAAAAAGATAAGAAACCCCGTGTCTGTTATTTACTGTGACACGAACTTTCAGCTAAATTATGTGTGTCTTGGCACAATGAATCACATGCCCATGCTACGTTTTCCTTTTAATACTGTACTAATATATTCTGCCTCTCTGACTCTAAAATGTGCCTAGAAAACAAAGGGGAGCATTAACACTGTAACTCTCCTCTACAGATTCCACCTTCCTGGATCAGACTCAGGTGAAACAGCAAGACAGACAGCACAGAAACTCTGCAACCATTCCCGTAGCTCCCACCAGCACCTTGAGTTTTGAGCTGCTCATGCAAAAGAAAGGGAGAACAGAAACAAAGATCTGAATCATGTTTTTTAAAAATCAGACTCTTTATTTTAAAATAATCTTAATAGCATAGCTGAATTGGGAAAGAGAAAAAGAGAAGTTCATCTTTGTTATACTTTATGTTTGACACCTTTAAACATTGTATGCTGGGCCGGTGCAGTGGCTCACACTTGTAATCCCAGCACTTTGGGAGGCTGAGGCGGGTGAATCACCTGAGGTCAGGAGTTTGAGAGCAGACTGACCAACATGGCGAAACCCCGTCTCCACTAAAAATACAAAAATTAGCTGGGTTTGGTGGTGCACACCTGTAACCCCAGTTACTCGGGAGGCTGAGGCAGGAGAGTCTCTTGAACCCGAGAGGCAGAGATTGCAGTGAGCCGAGATCATGACACTGCACTCCAGCTTGGGCAACAGAGCGAGACTCCATCTCTCTCTCTATATATATATATGTGTGTGTGTGTGTGTGTATGTGTGTGTGTCTGTGTGTGTGTGTACATATATATATATATATATATAATTTGCTTATCATAAAGATGACTTTCCTGTTATCCTTAACAGGAACCAAGAGAAACTTTGATGAGTGTAATCAGTCTGAAATCTGTTTTTATGCTCATCCTAAAAGAAGTTGTAATGCAAAAATTAGAATCTAAATATTTCTTAGATATAAAACCTTTTATAGCCAAATTATAAGTGAACATAAAGAGAGTATATTTCTTTCCCAAAAACTCAAGTAAATAAACAATAAAATAGTTAACATAAGTATTTAATACTTTGATGGTTTAAACTAGATAACCATGTTAATGTTTTAATTAGAAGTTCACAGGTAATATTAAATACAAAGGTAAACATTAAAAAATGTTCTAGTTATATTGTGGTGCTTTTTTTCCTAAGATAAAATGCCAATATAAAGGTAGTAGATAGCATTAACAGAAACATGAAAAATGTTGAAAAGAATTTATTTTTCCTTGCAAATGCCAACACATAATTATACAAGAATAGAACTTGTGTAATTTTTTACATAAAATAAAAGAAAAAACACCTTGAGAAATAACATCAGCCCTTAGAGCACCTAAATATGATTTAACATCTTTGAAAATACCATACAAATATTAATTAATCCTCACTTAAAAATGGAAGTAGATAAGCACCATCATCAGCCTCTGATGAAGAAATAGACAGTGTGGTCAAGAGTCTAGCCTGAGGACTTAGACTGGGGTCATCTGTCTTCAAAAGTGTGTAACTCCAGAAAAAATCAGGAGGGAGAAGACATACTTAGATTGCAGTTGTTTCTAAAGCATCAGGGTTTCTGTTTATGGCCTGAATCTCACCCATTTATATTAATTGAACACCTTTCTTTGAGGATAGCACTCAGCCGCACAGACATCCTGCGCTCTTTTAATTGAGCCCCTTTGGGGAAAGTATCGTTTAAATATAACAATATATTCAGAACCCTAAAATAATTTGATCTATAATAAATTCTTAAGCAAGAGAGGAAGACCAGCCTGGGGACCCTGGGAGGGGAAGATTGCCAGGTACGAAGTCAGAGATTCACAAGGAAGTTGTAGAAGCTCCTTCCCTGGAGACTTTTAAAAATAGACTAGACAGCCCTCTCCATACCTTGGTGTAGGAGACCCCATTATACTTTGCTATTAAAGAACTTCACTATAGGTTTCCTTAGACTTGGCTTTTTAAAAAGGGAAGAAAAAAATGGGAGGAGGGGAAGGGAAAGCCACCTGGTGTGAGGAAAAATCAGTTTAATAAATGTCTTTGATAGTTTATTATAATATGAAATCTCTGATTTTCACACTGATTGTAAGGATAACGTCTTAAAGGGATTTAGATTCTGATGTCTACTAGGTTTCTCTGCTTCATATTTTTATGACTATATTGTTCACTGTATATTGTGCTATTTTTATAACTTCAGTATATACCAGGTCAAGCAGAAATTGGAAGTTGTGTGGATATTTTGTATTTTTCCCTATTTTAATGCCATAATTCCCAATATAATTAAATATATATGAAAACACACATCCCTAGATATATAAAATTTAATAATAACTTTTCAGGAGGAACAATCAACATTTTAAATACATGTATCTTCTAATTAATAAACTATGGAATACAGTCATCACAGATTCCACACACCTTTCACCTTCAGTTATGACTGAAGTTTTTGACAGATCATTTTCTTATTAAAAAACAAAAATAAAAGAAAGAAAAGGAAAATGCTTCTGAGTCCATTCTGGATACTCGAATGTATGCAGACCATTATGGAAACCAGCCATTTTTTATCACCCATGCTCAAAACTTTGACAACTTTTTTACCTTTATGATTGACAGTATGTATTTGAGGCCTTTTGAGGACTACAGAGATTTCTTCTGCATCAACTATTTGGTTAAACTCATCATTTCTTTCTTAATTGAGTTACCCATTAGCATTTAGATAAGCTTCTCTTGAAAGCAAACTTGATGCTTTGCACAGATAGTGTTAAGCAGCTGAAAAACAGTATTCATTTGACTATGTCACAACTTCTAGAAAGTTCTACAAACTGTTCTAAAAGGTTTGGCAATTATATTACTTTCATAAGTTTCTGCATATAGTATTTTTTAATACTCTATGATGCTGCAGCATCATAGAGTATTTAAAAGTACATTGTAACATAATTTCCCACCTAGCAGCTGACAACATTTTTTATCCTAATTGTAAATTCATCTATATTTAATAAGTATTAGTCAAGGACCCAAAACACGCTACCCATTACAGAGATTTCAGTAACATTTTAAGCTTTCCAAAGCATCACATATATTTATCCTTGGTATTAGTTTTCTATTGCTAATGTAACAAATTACCATAAACTAGCATCTTACAGCCTAGAGTGCTAGAAGTCAGAAATCTTACATGAGTTCCACTGAACTAAAAATCAACGTGCTGGGGTGGTGGCTGGCAAAATGGCCGAATAGGAACAGCTCCGGTCTGCAGCTTCCAGCAAGATCAATCCAGAAGGCAGGCAATGTCTGCATTTCCAACTGAGGTACCTGGTTCATCTCACTGGGACTGGTTAGACAGTGTGTGTGGCCCACGGAGGGTTAGCTGAAGCAGGTTGGGGTATCGCCTCACCCAGAAAGTGCAAGTTGTCGGGGAACTCCCTCCCCTAGCCAAGGGAAGCCATGAGGGACTGTGCTATCCAGCCCAGATACTATGCTTTTCCCACGGTCTTCACAACCTGCAGACCAGGAGATTCCCTCGGGTGCCTACACCACCAGAGTCCTGGATTTCAAGCACAAAACTGGTTGGCTATTTGGGCAGAAACCGAGCTAGCTTCCAGAGTTTTTTTTCATACTCCAGTGGCGCCCAGAACACCAGTGAGACAGATCTTTCACTACCCTGGAAAAGGGGCTGAAGCCAGGGAGCCAGGTGGTCTAGCTCAGCGGATCCCACCCCAACAGAGCCCAGCAACCTAAGATCCACTGGCTTAAAATTCTCACTGCCAGCACAGCAGTCTGAAGTAGACCTGGGACGCTCAAGCTTGGTGGGAGGAGGGGCGTCCACCACTACTGAGGCTTGAATATGCGGTTTTCCCCTTGCAGTGTAAACAAAGCCGGCAGGAAGTTCAGACTTGGCAGAGCCCACCACAGCTCTGCAAAGCCACTGTAGCCAGACTGCCTCTCTAGATTCCTCCTCTCTGGGCAGGGACTCTCCAAAAGAAAGGCAGCAGTCCCAGTCAGGGTCGTATAGATGAAACTTTCATCTCCCTGGGACAGAGGACCTGGGGGAAGGGACAGTTGTGGGCACAGCTTCAGCAGATTTAAACGTTGCTGCCTGCTGGCTCTGAAGAGACCAGCGGATCTCCCAGCACAGCGCTCAAGCTCTGCTAAGGGACAGATTGCCTCCTCGAATGGGTCCCTGATCCTCGTGCCTCCTGACTGGGAGACACCTCCTAGCAAGGGTCAACAGACACCTCACACAGGAGAGCTCCAGCTAGCATCTGGCAGGTGCCCCTCTGGGACAAGGTTTTCAGAAGAAGAAACAAGCAGCAATCTTTGCTGTTCTGCAGCCTCTGCTGGTGATACCCAGGCAAACAGGGTCTGGAGTGGACCACCATCAAACTCCAGCATGCCTGCAGCAGAAGAGTCTGAATGTTTGAAGGAAGACTAACAAACAGAAAGGAATAGCATCAATGTTAACAAAAAGGATGTCCACACAAAAACTCCATCCAAAGTTCACCAGCATCAAAGACCAAAGGTAGATAAATCCATGAAGATGAGGAAGAACCAACTCAAAAAGGCTGAAAATTACAAGAACCAGAATGCCTCTTCTCCTCCAAAGGATCACAACTCCTTGCCAGCAAGAGAACAAAATGGGATGGAGAAAGAGTTTGAAGAACTGGCGGAAGTAGGCTTCAGAAGGTAGGTAACAACAAACTCAACCAAGCCAAAGGAGCATGTTCTAACCCAAGGCAAGGAAGATAAAAACCTTGAATAAAAGGTTAGAGGAATTGCTAACTAGAATAACCAATTTAAAGATGACCATAAATGACCTGATGGAGCTGAAAAACAAACACAGCACATGAACTTTGTGAAGCATACACAAGTATTAATAGCTGAATCGATCATGCTGAAAAAGGATATCAGAGATTGAAGAGCAAACTAAATGAAATAAAGCATGAAGACAAGATTAAATAAAAAAGAATAAAAAAGAATGAACAAAGCCTCCAAGAAATATGGGACTATGTGAAAAGACTAAACCTATGTTTGATTGGTGTGCCAGAAAGTGACAGGGAAATTGGAACCAAGTTGGAAAACTCTCTTCATGATATTATCCAGGAGAAATTTCCCAACCTAGCAAGACAGGCCAACATTCAAATTCAGGAAATACAGAGAACACTACAAAGATACTCCTCAAGAAGAGCAACCTCAAGACACATAATTATCAGATTCACCAAGGTTGAAATGAAGGAAAAAATATTAAGGGCAGCCAGAGAGAAAGGTCGGGTTACCTACAAAGGGAAGCCCATCAGACTAACAGTGAATATCTCTGCAGAAATCTTACAAGTCAGAAGAGAGAGGGGGCCCATATGCAACATTCTTAAAGAAAACAATTTTCAACCCAGAATTTCATATCCAGCCCAACTAAGCTTCATGAGCGAAGCAGAAATAAAACCGTTAACAGACAAGCAAATACTGAGAGCTTTTATCACAACCAGGCCTGCCTTACAAGAGCTCCTGAAGGAAGCACTAAGTATGGAAAGGAAAAACTGCTACCAGCCACTGTGAAAACACTAAATTGTAAAGAACATTGACACTCTGAAAAAATCGCATCAACTAACACGCAAAATAACCAGCTAGCATCATAATGATAGGATCAAATTCACACATAACAATATTAACCTTAAATGTAAATCTGCTAAATGTCCCAATTGAAAGACACACTAGGAAATTGGAGAAAGAGTCAAGACCCATCTGTGTGCTGTATTCAGGAGACCCAACTCACATACAAAGACACACATAGGCTCAAAATAAAGGGGTGGAGGAATATGTATCAAGCAAATGGAAAGCAAAAAAAAATTTTTAAAAAGCAGGGGTTGCAATCTGATACAACAGACTTCAAGCCAACAAAGATCAAAAAAGATAAAGAAGGGCATTACATAATGGTAAAGGGATCAATGCAACAAAAAGAGCTGACTACTATAACTATATACGCACCCAATACAGGAGCACTCAGATTCACAAAGCAAGTTATTAGAGACCTACAAAGAGACTTTGACTCCCACACAATTATAGTGGGAAATTTTAACACCCCAGTGTCAATATTAGACAGATCAATGAGACAGAAAATTAACAAGGATATTCAGGACTTGAACTCAGCTCTGCACCAAGTGGACCTAATAGACATCTACAGAACCCTCCACCCCAAATCAAAAGAATATGCATTCTTTTCAGCACCACATAGACTTACTCTAACATTGACAACATAATTGGAAGTAAAACACTCCTCAGCAAATGCAAAATAATGGAAATCATAACAAACAGTCTCTTAGACCACAGTGCAATCAAATTAGAACTTAGGATTAAGAAACTCACTCAAAACCACACAACTACATGGAAACTGAACAACCTGCTCCTGAATGGCTACTGGATAAATAACAAAATTAAGGCAGAAATAAGGAAGCTCTTTGAAACCAATGAGAACAAAGACACAACTTTCCAGAATTTCTGAGATACAGCTAAAGCAGCATTTAGAGGGAAATTTACAGCACTAAATACCCACAGGAGAAAGTGGGAAAGATCTGAAATTGACACCCTAACATCACAATTAAGAGAACTAGAGAAGCAAGAGCAAACAAATTCAAAGGCTAGCAGAAGACAAGAAATAACTAAGATCAGAGCAGAACTGAAGGACATAGAGACATGAAAATCCCTTCAAAAAATCAATGAATCCAGAAGTTGGTTTTTTGAAAAGATTAACAAAATAGATAGAACACTAGCCAGACTAATAAAGAAGAAAAGAGAGATGAATCAAACAGACACAATACAAAATGAAAAAGGGAATATCACCACTGATCCCACAGAAATACAAACTACCATCAGAGAATACTATGAACACCTCTATGTAAATAAACTAGAAAATCTAGAAGAAATGGATGAATTCCTGGACACATACACCCTCCCAAGTCTAAACCAGGAAGAAGTCGAATCCCCGAATTGACCAATAACAAGTTCTGAAATTGAGGGAGTAATTAATAGCCTAGCAACCAAAAAAAGCCCAGGACCAGACAAATTCACAGCCAAATTCTACCAGAGGTACAAAGAGGAGCTGGTACCATTGCTTCTGAAACTATTCTAAACAATAGAAAAAGAGGGACTCCTCCTAACTCATTTTATGAGGCCATCATCATCCTGATACCAAAACCTGGCAGAGACACAACAAAAAAATAAAATTTCAGGCCAATATCCCTGATGAACATCGATGTGAATATCCTCAATAAAATACTGGCAAACCAAATCCAGCAGCTCCTCAAAAAGCTTATTCACCATGATCAAGTCAGCTTCATCCCTGGGATGCAAGGATGGTTCAACATACACAAATCAATAAACATAATCCATCACATAAACAAAACCAATGACAAAAACCACATGATTATCTCAATAGTTGCAGAAAAGGCCTTCAATAAAATTCAGCAACCCTTCATGCTAAAAACTCAATAAACTAGATATTGATGGAATGTAACTCAAAATAATAAGAGCTATTTATGACAGACCCACAGCCAATATCATATTGCATGGGCAAAAGTTGCAAGCATTCCCTTTGAAAAGCAGCACAAGATGAGGATGCCCTCTCTCACCACTCCTATTCAACATAGTATTGGAAGTTCTGCCCATGGCAATCAGGCAAGAGAAAGAAATAAAGGATATTCAAATAGGAAGAGAGGAAGTCAAATTGTCTCTGCAGATGACATGATTGTATATTTAGAAAATCCCATTGTCTCAGCCCAAAATCTTCTTAAGCTGATAAGCAACTTCCGCAAAGTCTCAGGATAGAAAATCAATGTGCAAAAATCACAAGCATTCTTATACACCAATAATAGATGAACAGCCAAATCATGAGTGAACTCCCATTCACAATTGCTACAAAGAGAATACAATACCTAGGAATACAACTTACAAGGGATATGAAGGACCTCTTCAAGGAGAACTACAAACCACTGCTCAAGGAAATAGGAGAGGACACAAGCAAATGGAAAAACATTCCATGCTCATGGATAGGAAGAATCAATATCGTGAAAATAGCCATACTGCCCAAAGTAATTTATAGATTCAGTGCTATCCCCCTCAAGCTACCATTGACTTTCTTCACAGAATAAGAAAAAATTACTTTAAACTTCATATGGAACCAAAAAAGAGCCCATATAGCCAAGACAATCCTAAGCAAAAAGAACAAAGCAGGAGGCAGAATGATACCTTCCTTCAAACTATACTACAAGCATAAGTTAACCAAACAGCATGGTACTGGTAACAAAACAGACATATAGACCAATGGAACAGAAAAGAGGCCTCAGAACAAATGCCCCACATCTGCAACCATCTGATCTTCGACAAACCTGACAAGAAGAAGGAATGGGGAAAGGGTTCCCTATTTAATAAACCCTATTTTGGAAAAACTGGCTAGCCATATTCAGAAACTGAAACTGGACCCCTTTTTTACACCTTATACAAAAATTAACTCAAGATAGATTAAACACTTAAATGTAAGACCTAAAACCATTAAAAAAAAAAAAAAAA